>NW_010235581.1:0-605 GCF_000690775.1 Eurypyga helias
GGAGGATGTCTCCCCCACCCCACGCTCTGGGGGTCCACCAGCCTCTCCTCTCCCCCCATAACAAAGCTCAGTATGTTGGATGCGACAGCGCTGGAGAAACCTGGAGTGTTTCAAAGGGGGTTTGGCAAAGTGTGAAGGGAAGGGGAAACGGAATAATCCATCCCAGGATGGGGGACAGTGGGGTGGGTTTAATCAGTGGGATTTCTCCAGCGGCCACGCAGCCCTGCTTACAGCTCATCCCCACGCCGTGGGTGACTGCCGGGGCAGAGGGTGGGTGCAGCCCGGGGGGTTTGGCAGGCTCATGGTGTGGGTGAGGCCCTTTTCCCATCAGGACCTGGTGGGAAATGGGGCCTGGGGGTGCCCAGATGCACCTAGGGGACCCCTGAATCCTGGCTTCCCCCAGCACGCCGTGACGGATCCTGCAACAGCCTCCATCTCCCGGGGAATCTTCCAGGAGGCTGGGATAACGCTGTCACCACTAAACCCAAACCACAGGCTACGACCCGCAGTCCTCCCAGTGCGGCTCGTGGCTCTCCAGCATGGCCCTGGGGTTTGGGTGGGTGGATGTTCCCCCCGCCCACGAGAGCTTGGCAAGGCCGGCTGCC
>NW_010235582.1:0-338 GCF_000690775.1 Eurypyga helias
GGAGGGGGGAGGGGGGTGTCAGAAATTAAACCGACAAGGAACTTGTATAGATCTCGGAGGGGAAGCAACTACACAAAACTTTTAAAAAGTTCTAGTGAAAACGGTAGGAACTTTGCAGAAAGTTTGCAAAAGTCTTTACCAATAATATTTAGAGCTAGACTCAAAGAGCGAAGAGGAAAATGTTTTAATATTTGCAGGCAACTTTTGTACAGTATTTATCAAAAGAAACATGGCAATCAGAATGTCCGCTGGTAATATAGAGAGAAGAAAAAAAAAAAACACGTGAATTTGCCAATTATTTTTTAAGAATAGAGTCTACTTGGAGCCTTGTGGCTTTT
>NW_010235582.1:367-1273 GCF_000690775.1 Eurypyga helias
TGCGAGAGGAGCTGAAATTATTTTACAGCGTTTGGACATTTAAATTGTTTTAGAAATTGTACAAAAGACAAAAACGGTAGGATGAGTAATTGCGAACCATGGGCTTGGTTTGCTGTAAAAGGGCAAACGTTTAGATTGTACTAAATTTTTTTTTTTTTTTTTTTTTTACTTCTTGTTAAAAAGCAAAAATCGCCATGCAGGTTCACACACCGTTTGTTAATTTATAATAACTTTTTGTTTCCAGACTTCATCCTGTTCAAAGAAAAGAAAAAAAAAAAAAAAGGAAAAAAAAACCCCAACCTGAAATTACTGTGTTTGAAATATTTTCTTATGGTTTGTAATATTTCTGTAAATTTATTGTGATGATATTTTAAGTTCTTTATTTTTTTTTTCCTCATTTTCCGTAGTTGTATTTTAAAGATTCGGCTCTGTATTATTTGAAATCAGTCTGCCGACAGTCCATGTATATATTTGAACTAATACCATCCTTATAACAGGTACATATTCAATTTAAGTTTTTACTCCATTATGCACAGTTTGAGATAAATAAATTTTTGACATATGGACACTGAAGTTCCGCTTGAGTCTTGGATTTATTTTTGTATCGCAAGATGTTTTTTAAATAATTCATGCAGGAGAAGGTATCATCGTAGCCAACCGAGTACGATAAATAATGCAGCAATATATATCAGGCATGAATATTTTTATATGTATGTGTATACAGAGGGAAAGTACGGTAGCTGTAATGGAAGGACTGTCCGTGCCTCCTTCGGGGGGACGGGAATGCGGAGTGACACGCTCGTTTCCCAGTTCCCCTCCCAAGGACGCGGGGTGCGATGGACTCAAGGGGGGGTCGGACTCGGCCGCTTTTGACCACTTGTTGCCTGCGGCGGGGCCAGGCCGGGG
>NW_010235583.1:0-261 GCF_000690775.1 Eurypyga helias
AGTTTCCCTATTGATGGGGGGCCTGTGCCAGCCCAGTCCCAGCCCCGTGATGCTTACCCAGCTGCCCCATCCCTTTGCAGATGCCGTGCATCACGCAGCAAAGGGAAACGGAGCTGCGGGGAGCAAAGGGAGATGGGTGCTCCCAGTAGCGGTGTGGGCTCGCCTCAATTTCCCTGACAGAGGTCACCTTTCCAGGCTGTGCCTCTCAGTCGAGCTGTTTCACCCTTTACACCTCCAGCCAAAGCCTAAAGGCTCCTTTTC
>NW_010235583.1:379-662 GCF_000690775.1 Eurypyga helias
GGCAGGACTTGGAGGTTCAAACGAGGGGCTCAGAGGGGGTTTGCTCTGGGGGCAGGATGGCAAGTGAAGTCCTGCAGCCTGGTGTCCCGAACACAGCCCCCCAGCTGTGCGAGAGCGAAAAGGAAACCCAGAACATAGTTGAACACCGAGATTCAGCTTGTGATTTTCAAGCCCCTGGGGCTTGGCCAGACTATAAAGGTCTGGGTTTGGAAGCTGCAGCACAGCTGGTGCTCCCCAGCGAGCGGGGCTACTGACAGCACGGGCTGCCCAGATGCTGATCCCC
>NW_010235583.1:716-921 GCF_000690775.1 Eurypyga helias
AGGGAGTGCGAAGTCCATTCCTGGGGTCCGTTGGGCTTCCACAGCCAGGAAAATCATGTTATGGAGCAGGATGAGCTCTGAGCCCACGGGAGAGGCGCTAGAGGCGAGGGGGGGCTGAGTGGGGCTGTGTTTCGGGTGTACAAAACCCGGGTGGCCCATGGCCACGTGGTCTCCATGCCACGGGGCAGGCCACGTGGGCGGGAGG
>NW_010235584.1:0-11195 GCF_000690775.1 Eurypyga helias
CTTTTCATCCCCCAGTACCCCCAGACTGATTTATTAACACAGCAGACTGCCATAAATCAGTCTGATTACAGCCTGGACACAGACTAAAGAAACAGAACATCTCTGGTAATTAAACCCGCCTCACCACACGCTAAAAAAGCCAGCACTGGAAGCTGGTAACACTGGCATCACCAATCATTACGTATAGTCATACCCATGCAACCTCTGTACAAAGCACCTGCTGTTCCTACATGAGCAAATTAAATTATAACCTTCACACGAGGAAGTAAAAATAAACACATTAGTGTCAATTCCAAACTGTTTCCTGGGCAGCTAAAACCCAAATCATCGCTATCAAGAGATGACATCTCCACTTAATCACTGTAACATAAACCACGATAATAAACTATTGCCAAGCGCCGCCTTATTACAAAATCCAGGAGTGGCTCTGGACCACATGGTAAATGATGTGACAACCACGGAGCGCCACCGCAGCAGAGGGCTGAGCACACGGCGACAGCCAGCGAACAGATTCAAAACTCACGCCATCTCTCGAGGAAAGGAGCTACAAGAAGCCCCTCTCTGTCCTTGGGCAACTGCACTAAGAACCTGGCAAACGCCAGCGGTAGGACACGGGGCCAGAGAGCGCCCTTCAGATAGCTAATTAATGAGTCTGCTACCCGGGCTGTGCTCTGCTTGCTGGGATGGACATCTGGACTGGGTCCCACGTGTTGGTCCCAGGCTGGAGATCCTCTCCCTTGTCTACCGTTAGCACACTGGCGTATGCAGGGGAGAGCAGCGGGGCAGAGACGGGGATGAGAACATCTGGTGAAGATCGGGCCAGGGTCCGTGCCTCTCCCTGCCTGCTCCAGCTGGCAGACACCTTTTTGAGCCCCAGGAAGAGGCTCTGCAGATCTCCCTCCCTCCTTCTCCTAGTCCAGTGGCAGAAGGCAATGGAGAACAAAGAGAAAGCTCATCCTATTCATCATATTTGTCACTCTCCCTTTTTCTAATCTCACCCCTGGAAATTAAAACTAACCTAGTGCTTAACATCGACTGGGCTCTGCCTAGAGACAAGACCCTGTGATCAAAGACCATTTGCAATAGCCCAAGGAAACAAGGACAAAAGGCATCTCCTTTCTTGTCCCTTAGTGCTTCACGGGCAGTTTCTGAAGTCTCTGAGAACAGCCAGGTAGCCTTCACCTTCAGCCGTACTTGCCATCCATGCCTCTCCAAGGTCCTTACAAATAAATGAGCTAGCACCTCAGGAAACCATATGCTACTGTTCATTGAAGTGAGGGGAAAAAGGACCACGGGAGTTTAAAGCAGCCCCCAAGAGCCCTCCTTTCACCATCAGGTGCAATTAATTCTGCCGAGGAGCAGATGAGAAACAAAGCATATACTTCATTTCACCACAGTTTGCTGGAAGGTGGGTGTCACATTTTTAGAACAGGATCTGCTCACGGTTGAAGGCTGAGCTGCTGCAAGTTCAGCCATAAGCAGTAAGCGCATTTGGAAATTCCCTGGCAATGCTGTTAAAGGAACAGACATTTCCTGTAATTTTCGGAAACATTTTATATCCCCCCTCCTCCTTTTTAGCCTTGGTGGTAAGAAGGGGGAGGGAGAGAGGATACCATATTACCATTAAGTGAAATACGAATGAGCCACCCAAGTTTAAAGTGGAAACTTCAGTTACTTGTGCTTAGAGAAAGTTTTGAGAAGTCTTTCATCATTAATAGGCCAGGACTTTTCTGCTGACTTCAGGAAAAGAAATATACATCCTTTCAATTAGGGTGAATTACAAAAGGATATAAACTTGCCTTTTTACATACTTCTGGCAAATCAGGTCCTCCAGGCCTTATTTAAATACCTTTCTCTACTTTCCAGGATTAGACATGGAATACTTTTTTTTTTTTGCTCTCTTGCTCAGGGCCTTCCCCCAACTGCAGCTAAATGAACCCAACCAGTCGGACGAGACCGAGGTTCCTCCCGCTGCTACGGTGCACCAAGCAAGCTAGCAGCCCGGGAGAGGCCCAACAGGCAAGCGTTACAGCATCCTTCCAAGGACCTCAGTACCCACCTCTCCTTTCCTAAAAATTTAATCCCGTCCTTTCCTAAAAATCTTACCTTGTATGAAGTAGCTGGCATAAAATTGATAAAGTTTACGGAAAGTTGTAGAATTATTTTATTTGTTCATGTAAGCAGAGCCTGAGGAGACCCAACACAAAGCCACAGCATGCAATGTAAGCATCCACAAACCAAATAAACCCCGGAGGACAGCTGCCTGCCCTTAGAAAACACATCACGAGTCCCATACACGGACCGGTAAAGGTTCATCATTTCGCTGTGACAACTGGCAAAGTCCACGCCTGCCAGTCTCTACCAGCAACTGCATTTTAGCTTTCGATTCAAAGACACAAAATACAAAAAGGGAAAACCTTAAAGGGTTGAACTATGACATATATCCTCAGCCTGTTGAAATTCCTGCGTATCCTTACTCTCTGGAGAACAAGGCTGCTTTACAGCGGCCCCTTTGATGACAGCAAGGTTTCCATCCGCACATCCCCAGTCGACCGACCGTGTTCCGCAGCTCCGCAGTCCAACACCAACAGGGACTTGCGTATCGTACATGGTCATCTTTTTGCTGATGAACAGATTGAAATGAAGAGTGCTCTGAAGAGTAGTGCTAAATAAACATACAGCAGTTTTAATACCATTTTAATACCTTTTTTTTTTTTTTTAAAAGGCTTCCCATGCAAGAAGATAAAATGGGACCTCAGAGCCTTGGGGTAATGGTTAGCCTGTAAGTTTAAGGCCTTTTGCCCAGTGGGAGACTTTAAGGGGGAGACATTCAAATAACATGAGCCTGCAAATAAGGAGCCAAAATTTTTTCTTTTAAACAAAAGCAACTCTGATCTGCTTTGTGGTCAGTGTCTGATGAAAACAGAAGGTGGATCTGAAGCCTTCATACAAGAACTAAGACAGATTAAAGGCAGAGGATAATGATGGTAATTTTATTAGGGAAATAAATCAGAATAGCTTCTGGGCAAGGCAGGGGTGAATTTCTTGCAACAGACTTTTTAATGACTCTTCTCTTAAATTAAATGAGTAAAGATTACAGTGAGTCAATCTCCTTTAAGAACAGAGATGTGTAAGCTGCTTCCACGGTACAGTACGCTGTGGGTTAAAACGTTCTGGTCTTTCACCCATTTGAGGAAATGACACCAGTCCTCCCGGAAGGCAACATGCACATTCAACCCCTTCACATCAGGGCATGAGAAAGTTTGGAAGGAATTTCTTTCCTTTTTTTTTTTTTAAAAAACTGTCAACATTAATACTTTGTTTCTTCCTGCTTGTGTATGAAAATACAGCTCTGCACTGCGCCGCATCCATGTCCTGTCAGCTGTACAGAGAAACATCTAGAAGTTTAAAAACACCCCACCCAATCAGTGTTAATTAAATCTGTTGTCAAACTCAATTAAAAAACCTGCTGCATGCTCAAAACAAAATGAGTATTGTGAGCACTGTGTAAAAATGATAAAAGCACACAGATGCATCTTCAAGACGGGATGCTGGGCCCAATAAAACATTGACATTACACGTACATAGGCTCACTCCTACTCAGTAAAGCAGGTAACTTTAATTTGGTTTCTCCTTAAATGACATTTATATGGCAATAAAACAGAACAGATGGTGGAAAACTGAGTCCACAAACACTGTACAGCCCAATGATCTCGAGATGGGGACAGAGAAGGAAATGTACGGGTATGTGCTGTACAGCAATTAACGTGGTGAAGTAATTCAAGTTGTTAGGTGTTTCCAGAAATTAAAGAGTTAATCCTGTTAAAAGGTCTACCATTCTGGGCTGTGCAGAGTAGGGAAGGGTTCGAGCTATGAGAATAATTCAAGTTGTTAGGTGTTCCCAGAAATTAAGGAGTTAATCCTGTTAAGAGGTCTACCGTTCTGGGCTGTGAAGAGTAGGGAAGGGTTCGAGCTATGACATGGAGTGACTGCTGAATTGCAGGCGAGGCCCAGAAAATAAATTAACAAACACTTAGATCCAGATGATTGGGACCCAAATCTCTCTACCATGGTGTGAAGACTTCTGACAGCTTACACACTGGAAACAGAATATACCTTCATACCCAATTTGTACCCACAAAGGTGATTCTGATGGCCTGCTTATTACAACTGCTTTCAAATTTCAGTTTGATTCACAAGGTGGTACAGCAGGGCCTCAGGTCAGGAGCAAAAGCAGAAGTCACGGTACCTTGCTGAGCTACGTTCCAGGTTATGTGCCCTGGTACGTGTTTTTCAAAGGATCCCACGTGTTTCTTGGAATTGGAATCATGCTATACAAGACCCGCAGCGGTGCCAAAGCCACGTTTCTAGCGTAGTAACTACACGGCTGAAAAAAGAAGCCACATACATCTTTACAACGAAGGAGAGAGCAGAGGGTGACGTGTTCCCCAGCTGCGCCTCCGACATCACTACAAACATTACCGTGAAGTGGAGGAAGAAGAGTGCCATAACCATGCAGTATGTTAATCCCCCTTAAGAACACGTCACAACACGTGACAGTAGTTTGGAAGAATTAAAAGGGACCAGGATTTTTTAAATTTTGAAGAGCAAAGGCATGCAATACCAAACAGAGGGAGTACATTCTGTTGCCGTCAACTGACAGGCACCTTGGTCAAGGACCAGGGTCAGCAAGAAACATTCTGTAGCAACCTCGCTGGCCTCCTAACAGGATTTTGAATAGCAAAGAGAAACAAAACGTTTTCCCTCAGATCACATTTGTGTTATCCTGCTTGAAGTATGCTTACGTGCATGCAGAGCTGCGGACAATCTGTAAACAAGATTTTGTGTCTCTCCAGAATTTGCAGAGGTGCTCCGTTTCACACAGTCCTTCAAAAAGCAACCAGAAAGGCACGGATTGTTGTCAAAACAATTCCAGGCTAGGAGATTTCGATATGTTTCTGCAATTACTGAGGTAATGTATCAACAGAGTGGATCAGCGCACACAGAGCCAACTAAAATACTTGGAAAGAAGTATATATTCTGCAAACTGCACAGCCCTTGTATTTCTTAGGTATTCAGCAACGGAAGAAGCACCAGTTATTTGTCAGTGATCATGGATGCATCAATAAATAATGCTTATTACTTTTATAATAATTTACTGATCATACATAAACTCCTGTTGATACCCCTGGTAAGCGTCCTGATCGTTTTCAGACAGACTCCCAGTCTGCACGTGAGCAGCCCAGAGGAACAAGTTGGTTTTTGGTATGCAATCCTGAGGTTTTTACCTCCAGGAAACTGATCCCGAAGGATAAAGGTGCCTACGATGGGTGGTCCTTAATCGCTTCCCTTATATGAAGATTGAGGTCAGAGTGGAAAAAGAGCCAAGGAAGGAAGTCTGCAGCACCCCTCAAACACACACCTTCCTGAACAACTCCTTCGACAGTTTTGAGGGTTAAGCTGTAGCTTAAATGAAGTAGTCAGAGGTTGGGATAAGAAATAAACAGCTTGCACAAGCAACACACTGTGCTATTAAGTTTTTAGAAGTGACTTAAAAATTAGGTCAGTCTAATTTGTGGGTGATACTTTGTTCTTTCACTACTATGAACTCACAATGATGTCAGTCTCATGTTCAAACATGCCACATTTAGCAACGTACAGGCTTCCTGAGAGACTCCCTCAGCCTTCCTTTGTGCAAAAGGCTTCTGCCAGATTCTTAGCTCATACTTCACTGACTCAGGCATGCCACTTCAGTTTCAAGGGAGTTACACTGGCTTCCCGTCAAATACTGCACATTTTGGGGTTTTTGACTGGGTTTTTTTAAATACCTTCACTGACTAAAATTTTAGGAACATGTGGCCGTATTCAGGTTTAGACCTCACCTTCATCAGACAACATCCAGAAGAGAACTGCCCACTGAAATGTGTGGGAAACAGGCATTTTTAACTAACTCAGCCCACCTTTCAATACTTAAATGGGGCTTACAATAAAGATGGAGGGAGACTTCCTACCAGGGCCTGTGGTGACAGGACAAGAGACAATGCTTTTAAACTGCAGCAGGGTAGGTTTAGATTGGACATCAGGAAGAAGTTCTTCCTGGAGAGGGTGGGGAGGGACTGGCACAAGTTGCCCAGAGAAGCTGTGGATGCCCCATCCCTGGAAGTGTCCAAGGCCAGGCTGGATGAGGCTTGGAGCAACCTGGTCTAGTGGAAAGTGTCCCTGCCCATGGCAGGGAGGTTGGAACTGGATCGTCTTTAAGGTCCCTTCCAACCCAAACCGTTCTATGATATTTCCCCATCCTCACCGTATCTAAAGAAATCCTAGATTCCCTGTATCCTACCCAAATTCAGCTAACTCTTGAGGATGCAAAGAATCCCACTGAATTGAGACTTCATACAGAAATGCTTCATAAGCAGTCACCCCCAAAAAATGAAGCACACTCACATACAGAAGCTAATCTGTCTGCTTAACTTCTGATATTCAAGGAAGGTACCTTTCCGTTACTATTTCGGACACAAAACTTGCCACAGGATTTTTAAGCATGTTAGCAAAGATGACAACTTGTAAAGCACAAGGATATTGTTTGTCTAGCTACAAAACTTCAAGTGAGCCTTGGACCTGGCGGAAAGCCCTTGCAAGCATCTTCAACTAGATCCAGCGCAGCAGCTGTTTGAACCACCACTGCTGCTTGCTTTGCCTGAACGGCAAAATTAAACTGAAATAGATAAAATACAGATTTTTGAAAGCAGTCCTTAGTCCCCTCCACTTCTCACCTGACAGCAGGAGACCCACCTTGAGGCGTCACCCTACCCCTCCCACACTTTTCCCCCTCATTCTCTCAGATAGGCTCCATCAGCCTTTTGTGTGGCTGCTTTCAGCTTCAGGGCACAAAAAAGTCTCAGGTGGGAGTAAAAGAAAATCATCTAAAAATACAATGATAGGTAAAAAAACCAAACAGGGCACTGTTTGAAAACAGCCTTCTGCAGGCTTGTTATCAGTGAGCCTAATTCTTACTGGTTAACTCATGTTTATACCCATCACTAAACATCTAAACTTGACCTTGCATGCATCTTACCTGCAGCCAGTCTATATAGTTCAGCAGCCACTGAAACTCTCCCTCCCAAACATTCAGCTGGAGCAGAAGCGAAAAAGAGGGGGAAAAAGGTGACCATGTGTACGGTGCTAAAGCATTTCTCTTGGGGCTACACTAGGAGAGAGACAAAATACTAACCCAGACTCTCCCACACTCTTGTGGAGAGAGATGATGCTGTGTTTTCTAACTGGTACAGATATTTTTATTTGGGTTTTTGTTTGTTTTACACTATCACGTCAGCATGTTCCAACCAGTATTATACATTGATGGAACAATGCTATTGCACGAATCCTTAACACGGTTAGAAAAGCATCCCACTCTGTCTCAGGAAAAGACGCATTATCTCACGGTCATTTCCAGCTGCTCTATGAAAGAAAACACAGACTTGGTTCACAAGAACTGCCTATCCAACAGATCTCCACTATTACTGCTGTATCTGCAACTGTCCAAGGATACAGGATATGCAAGTCTCACAGGGAGAGGTGACATCTTTTATGAGACCCGTTAATATGGAGTGATAAGGAGAGGGAGGTCACAAACTCCAGAACGCACGAGCCATTCTTCACACACATGGACATGAAACAGAACCAAACTGTGACACAGAAACAAAATCCAAGGCTTCCAAAACATCTCCACATCCAGCTTGTCCCTCTTCCCAAACAGGAAAAGAAGTAGTCCAAAGCACATCCCAAAGTATGTCATAAATTACTCAATGAATCATATTCCTCATGGAAACTGTCTGGCTGAAGCCACACCACTGAAAATACACGCTACAAGGCAGAAAGAAACCTAAAAGATACCCTCAAAGAAGAAACACTCCCTTCACCCCAAAACCTTGGGGTTAATACCAAAACAAGAAAATCCTGGAGCCATCACAGAGTTACTAGCTTTGTGGTACATTTTTCCCATAAACTTTTCTCTGGATTATCAAGTTGGTTTTTATTATTATTAACTCAAACTTGACCTAGATTTAGCTTTATATTCTCTGCTTTTGTTTCAAGCTTCAAGTAGGGTTTGTTTTCCAAAGCTTTGCCTGTCTTCCCCAAAATCAGCTTAAATGGGGGGGAAAAAAAAAAATATCTCTCCTTACAAACTTTTCTTATAGCCTATCTGAAAAAAAGTTTGCTTTTTCTCTGGGAAAAAAAAAACCAAACAACAAAACCAAACACAAAACAAAACTAAAACCACACACACAAAACTCCATACAAATATTTTCGTTTCCTTGAAACTACTTTTCAGGCTACTGAAAGTTTCGACCACTTCCAGGCACAAATAAAAATATACCACGTCACTCAAAATGAGAGCGCTAGATTTCATTCTGCAAAGCTGTGAGAAGTAGCTTTTGTAGATTTTGGTTTTTTACTTTAAAACCAATTTTCCTTTCCTTCAGTTCCAGGTTGACTTAGAGGTATCAGTGACAAAGATAACGTGAGATTAGATGCACTTGCCTTCAGAGTCACAATGGTGATAGATACAGTCGATGTGTTTGTTGTTTGCTTGGGGTTTAATTCTGTTTGGATTGCCAAGAAATGGCAGCTAGCCAGCCTGCCACCCGGAATGGTGTAGGCAACCTAGCTTCTCCACAGGAGCTCTGAGCAGCATGAGAAGACCAAGACCAGTGGTCTGAACCACAGAGCACGAGGAGTCATGGCAAAAAGGCACCCGAGAGCCAGTTCCTACCAGCGAGTGCCGAAAGCGTTTCAGATGCGTAGACTTTGGCAAGAAATCTTTTCCAGAGAAGACTTTATCCTTGACTGCAATTGCCCTGATAGGACTACAGCACAGGTCAAAATGTGCAGGAAAAGAGTTTAACGCAACGACAGAAGCGGAGGTCACCAGGAAAAGGGAGAAGGAGGAGCTCTCCTCCCGCCCCCTCCAGCCTTCCTCCTCTGCAGCCACACCACCAGGCTCAAGCTAGAGCAGTAAATGCCACTCCTGAAATCAAATTATCCCTAACCTGGGAGCTGGGCAAAGTCAATCACAAGTCCAAATCACTTTTTAGAACACCCAAATTTTAATTTAGCTTAGACTGCTTCGGAACAGGCAAAATAAGGAAAACCTATGACTTAGATAGAAGAAAAGGTATTTAGTCTACCTGTAGCTACAATGCCTACCCAAGACTAAAACATTCTTTCTAATCTTGTTCTCACCATCAGCTTAAAGCATAGTTTTGCCACCGTTCAGCTTTCTGGCACTCTGCTGAAAGCATAACCACATAAGATCATCTTGAGAACCAGCTTTAGGCTTGGCAGGGAGACCACCTGGCATCAAAGGTGTGCCTTTAGGTACGCCTATGGCCATAGGCCTGAATTTTAGTTAAACGCAAGAAGCTGCAGGGATTTTTTTGTTAATGTGATTGGCAGCTCAATTCTCCTGATATTCCATGTGCACTGAGCATGCTTCAGTGCAGGGACCGACAGTGTGCAGAGGAGATGCTTAAATCTGAAGAACTGAATCCGCTTCAGAATCCGAATCTGAAGAACTTTGTCCTTAAAAGAAGAACTTTAAGCCTAACAGCAGGAAGCACTCTCCATGCTTCACTAATCTTGCTTAAATCCAGGACTCACGAGCTAGCTCTGAACCAAACCATCCACTTGGTGCTCAAACTAGGTTTGATAGAAAGGTGGATTTATTCGTGCAGGCTCACCCCACGACGTGGCTACGGAGATTTCCATATCCTGGCTAAGCACTTTCTCCACTTCACAGCACAGGGCAGACAGCGGCTGAGCAACTCCATGTGCACTATCCCCCTCACTGCCATGTTCAGAATGATGGATGCCGTGTGCCACTGCAGTACCAAACACCAGAGAAAGCAGATGATCTCTTAAACTGGAATTATTCCTTCTGCTCAAACACGCTGACAGCATAAGGAACAGAAAATAATCTCACCACGAGTGCACAGAAGACTCTGCAGATAGCAGGGGTGGGTCTGTATACGGAGTTGAGAAGGATGCTGGAATAACTGAAGGAGAGGAAAAGTACACTACTGCCCAAGAAAGATGAACCTGGCCATCACATATTAATCCACAAAACCTACAGCTGTCCCCAGGAGTTGATATATCTTTGGCCTTAAACAAAGCATGCACTGCTTGGATGGAAAAAAAGGGCTCATCCACAAAGAATTCCTGTTCTGATGGTACAAACGGACGGTGCCTGCCGCCTGGGTCTAAAGATCCAAAGCGCTGTGGCGCAGTTCAAAGTGCATCGTTGTCCCTTACGCTAGATTGCAGTAGGTTTTTTTGGTGTGTTTAAGGTAAAACCCATGTTAATGACTCCTTTCAGCACAAGTCTGTAGAGTCAAGTATGAGAAAGCATCAGCATGATGATCCTCCTGACACTCACAGCATCAGAAGGATACAGTCCGGTTGGAGCGGGTCCAGAGGAGGCCACAGAGATGCTCCGAGAGCTGGAGCCCCTCTGCTATGGGGACAGGCTGGGAGAGTTGGGGGTTTTCAGACCTTACAGCACCTTCCAGTGCCTGAAGGGGATACAAGGAAGCTGGGGGGGACTTTTTTACAAGGGCCTGTAGTGACAGGACAAGGGGTAATGGGTTTAAATTGAAAGTGGGGAGATTTAGATTGGATATCAGGAAGAAATACTTCCGGGAGAAGGGGGAGAAGCACTGGAACAGGTTGCCCAGGGAAGCTGTGGATGCCCCATCCCTGTATGTCTTCAAGGCCAGGCTGGATGAGGCTTGGAGCAACCTGGTCTAGTGGAAGCTACCCCTGCCCATGGCAGGGGTGGTGGAAGTAGATGATCTTTAAGGTCCCTTCCAATCCAAACCATTCCATGATGGAATGGCATCCATTCCAGCATCAGCACACCATCCTCATTCTTACACAGCACCATAGGGACGTTCCCTGCATAAGCACCTTCCTCAGGGCAGTCCTCGCTCGATTGAGGAGTAATTATTTAACCACAATCCCACCTGCTTTGCATTCCCATTAGAGAAAAATCTCATGCAAAAGATAAGAGCTTGGCTGCAAGTCCTTGGCCAAAATATCCTCTTACCGGTGCCGTGCTGCTTGCCAGGTCATCGCTGTTTGTACTCAGGAACCTTGCAGCAGACAGACCATGCCGAATCTGAAGAACTTTGTCCTTA
>NW_010235585.1:0-1155 GCF_000690775.1 Eurypyga helias
CTGACGCAAAGATGAGTTTCTTCCCCGTCAGCTCACACCAAAACCCTGAAAATACCACGTCCGAGGGGCTCGGAGACCCAGCGAGAGCTGAGGGAACGCGTGTACACGATAAAGCTGCTGATTTTAAACTCAGTCTCCCAAATCACACAGCTGTTACAGCCAAACGCCCTTCTCGATCAGAAACCTGCATCCCGAAAAAGCGATGCGTATTCCCACCCTATTTTTAGAAGGCAGTTCTCCTACCTCCCAGCCAACCTGCCCTCCAGGCCCTGCTCCCGGCACCTACTTTTCCGAGCAGTCGTGCCACGGCTCCTGCCGCGCTCGGAGGGATCGCAGTCGGGGGTCTCCTCCTCTCCTGTTCCTCCTTCACGTTCGCTCGGACACCGAGAAACCATCACTTCAAGGGTTTGAGCCCTCTGTGACGGCGCTTTAGGGGGTCAGTGTGCCCTGCACGTGCCAGAGCCCCGCTCCCGCCTGGTTTAAACCGAGCGTCCCGCAAAATCACGAAGCCGTGAAGGAGCAGGCGCAGCCTGGCTGCCCTCCCTGTCCCGTCTACTTGCCGGGCGGCTTCCTCAGCTTATCCCTGTTCCTCCTGCGGGCCAGTCACTTAGCCGCCTGCCTGCCGGAGCTCCCTCCGGTTCATCCGTCGCTGCCTTCCCTGCTCTCACCTGCACAGAATCCAGGAACTACAAAAGGCAGCAGCTCTTCCTCCACGGCAACGCGAGGAGAGCTGGCAGCACCCTAAGCTGGCCTGCGGGAGCCCTCCCAGCCCCCTGCACGCCCCGGCTCTTACCAGGCTCCCTCAGTCGTGACCGTCAGCATTTTCCTCCCGGAGGTGCTGGCGGGGGCAGAATTCCTCCTGCCAACCTTGCTGTTCAGAAGGCAAAACCTAAGGAGCCGTGCTGGAAAAATCCAGGTGTATTTTGCATCTCTCGTGCTAGTTTACTCTCCAAGCCTTAACTCCCATTCTCCAGCCTTTCCCTCAGCAACCGTTAGCATAGGGATGTTCCTTCCTGGCGACTGCCAAGGAAATGCCAGGCGCAGAGAGCTGGGCTTGGGGAAAACACCCCAAGATTCCCAGTAAAACCACAGCAGCTGCCACACCATGGGAGCCACGTCATTCCCACAGGGACAGCGACTTAGCGACGCGCCAGT
>NW_010235585.1:1180-2714 GCF_000690775.1 Eurypyga helias
TTGGCAGCCGCCTCTGCGGCCTCCGATGGGCATTCTTCCAGTGGGCAGCGCTGATCATCCATCCGGTTGCTCTGGAACTTGCTCAGCAGGTCAAAGAAGCATTCCTCATCTGAAGGGGTCCGGTTGATTTTCTGGGAAAACGGTAAAATACACGAGAGAGTCACAACACCCCAAGTAACTCCCCCGTGTCCAACCGCTCCACGTGGCACAGCCTCGGGTGGCAAACGGGAAAGAGGGAAGGGGACAGCAGTCGCCCTGGCACAGCTCCGCCAGGAATTGCTTCTGGGCTGGCAGAGGGACCACATGAGGGCCGAGGGGGAACGGTGCGGATGCCCCGGCTGAAGGGGGGTTTTGTGCCCAGCTCAGGCTCTGCCCCGACGTGCCGGCACCCACCCGTCCTTCCCACCCAGCTAAATTCAACCTCTGCAGCCACTGCCCCTCGCGCTGCCAGGGCTCCCCGTCCGTGCCCCCAGCACCTCCAACGGCCACCAAATTACAGCTTCGCAGGAAAATAAGCACCTTGCACCGGACAGGGATAGATCTAAGTCGCGTTGCGGAAGGGTTTGTGTCCGGGGGAGCCCGTCCAACAGGCGGGTGGTGTCCAGCCCCAGCGGAGAGCGGCCGCGTGCCGGGAGAGCAAACCGGGAGCTCTGCCTTGGAGCGGCCAGTGCTGCGGAGCCGCGGATCCTTGCAAGGAGCCGCTCAAACGGGGTACAAATAGACGGCTCAGGAAGGGTCCCTGCAGGTGGCGGGCCCAGATGCTGGAAATAACACCCCAACCAACCCAACCAAACGCTCCCGCAGCTGGGTCGGTCTGTGCCGGGCTGTTCTCCAGCGTGGGGCTGCTCAGTCTGGGAAGAGGCACTGGGTCCCTCTGGGGGAGCAGCACATCTCACCGGAGAGAGGAGAGCCAGCCCGGAGCCTTCCAGTGGGGAAAGGGATCTCCTCGGCTGTTTGTGAAGCCAAGACCCCCTTTCCAGCTCTGCCGGCAGAGGCCGGGGAGCCCTCCCTCTCCCACTGCGCGCAGGGCCGTGCTCTGGGGCAGAGGCACGCGAAACCCTTCGAAGGAGGGCTGGGCTGGGGAGAGCCTCGTGCTGACGGGGTTAAAGCCCCACGTTGGATTCAGTAAACGAAGGAAAACAGTTTTCCCCGTATGCGAAGCGAAGCAGATGAGATGCACTCAGCTTCTATTTAGGGCAACGTCAAAATTAGCAGCGGGCCAGAGAGGAACATTAGCAGTGTGGGAGCTGATCGGGGAGGGGAAAAACCCCTCTCACCTCTTTCCACATGTCAGGCTGTTAATGAAAGAGCGGCTCGGACGGACCCTCTGAACCATCAACAGTTGCACCTTGGAAACGAAATGTCGCCTGGCCTTGAGGATGAACCACATCTCGCAGCTCTGCTCTGCTGCGTGACCCAAATTTCAGGCTAGAGGAGGAAGCCAGCTCATTCACACCGAACCTCCCTCTAGCTTCGGAGTAAATCAGAGCAGCCGCAGGTCCACAGGAGAAGTTCTGCCTTTCGGGGAGCAGCC
>NW_010235585.1:2874-3105 GCF_000690775.1 Eurypyga helias
CCGCTGACAGTCTTCTCCTGGCCCCGAGGAACGAGATGTGAGGGCAGATGGATGCACACTCACACCCCCGGGCTCACCGTCTGCTACCGAGCTGTGCTTGCCCAGGGCTCGGCACACCCAGGACGGTCGGAAGGCTCCCGAGAGCCAGGGCATCCCCTAACGCGGCCGAGCGACGGTCCGGCCGTAGCCCCGACACGCAACAACCCGTCACCACGAGCCCAGGACCCGGAG
>NW_010235585.1:3143-3461 GCF_000690775.1 Eurypyga helias
CGCTGACCCGATGGTGGGTGCCCCTGCCTGGCCTTGGCACCGGCGGCGCTACGGAGAGCGCCCCGGGCAGCGTCCGCTGCGAACGCACTTGCCCTCAGCACGGGCACACACGTCCCTCCCCACGCAGGGACAAGGACAAACGTGGAGCTGCTCCTGCTCCCTGAGCCCGGGCAGGACAGGGATGGCCACCATCCCAGGAAGGGGGAGGCCTATACATGGGGCCAGAGCTTCATTCCCGTTTTCTGAGTGGTGTTTCCACCCGGACGCTCACGGGAGAGCTAAGGACTCTCTCACCTCCAACAGGCCTCCCTCCCTGGA
>NW_010235585.1:3657-6019 GCF_000690775.1 Eurypyga helias
CCCCTGCCCCTCCCTGGCTGCAGCTCGCTGCCCTGGGGAGCACAAATACACCCCGTTTCCTCCCCATAAAACCGTTCACAGTCTCCGGCCGAGAAGGTCAGGGCTGCTGGGCTCTGCCCCCGTCCATCCCAGGCAACGCAAAACCAAGCCAGAACACACTCTGTGCCTAAGCCCCCTTGGCTACTCTCACCTGGATTCAGGAAACCCATTAAATAAGCGGGAAAGGCCTAAAGCACTTCCCAGCTCCCAACACCCGAAGCCACAGCTCACAAACACCCCACGGATTTCCACCCCTGGATGCTGCCACCCACCGGGGTCTGTGTGGAGAAGAGCCCTTCTCTGTCACATTCCCGTTCCCGAGCCCCGTCCCGGGGTCGGCAGAGGACGTTTTAACTCTTTCCATGCTGGTTTCACGTGGTGTTCCCATGCCTGAGGTCACGAGGGCCCTGTGGAGCAGGACAGGGCTCTCCCTGCCAGGCAGATGAGGGGGCTCCCTGTGCCCCGCACACATCCCGGGCCGGAAGAGTCTTTGATCGGAGGACGGCAATGCCGCCGGCACTGTGGCCTGGGCTTTCTGCTCCATGATGCCACTCCCGGGCAGCACCCTGTCCCCAGTCTTGCTTCGGCACCCGAGCAGCCCCCACCCAGCACCAACCCCGGCTGCGCTCCCGCACCGCATGCCGGCACCTGCCGTCAGAAACACCGGCAACCGACCGGCCCTGGCGATGGCAGCTTCTCCCACGGCTTCCTGCCACCCCCACAGGGTTCGAGCCAGCTCGGGCAGAGCCAGAGGGCTCCCCGGGAAGCAGCAGCAGCCGGGGCAGGATGCAGCTCTCCCCACATTTGCTGCTGAGCCCCACCTAAAGCCTGTTGGATCCCAGCTGCACAACAGCGTGCTCCCGGGTTGCCCTGGAATGGGGCTCCAGAGGCTCCCAAGGCCCATGGCAGATGATTT
This sequence comes from Eurypyga helias, assembly GCF_000690775.1. Classification (NCBI taxonomy): domain Eukaryota; kingdom Metazoa; phylum Chordata; class Aves; order Eurypygiformes; family Eurypygidae; genus Eurypyga; species Eurypyga helias. Next base: position 4,613 of record NW_010235585.1, read on the forward strand.
CCACGCTGGCAGAGCCACCGCATGGCCCTCACTGGTTCCTGCCACGTGCCAAAAGCACCTGCCGTGCCCTACACGGATGAAACGTCCCCTTCGAAGGGCGCGTGGCCCGGCAGACCAAGCTGCAGGTGCTCTTGGGAGCTACCCAAAGGGCCAAACCTTGTTCCTCCTCTGATCAGCTTCTCTTTCCACAGCTGATGTCCCCCCGAGGCGCTGGCCTGTCCTTGGTCACCCTCTGCTCCCCAGACTCGACGCCTTGCAGACCTACCTTGATGCAGCAAGGGCTCGTCGGGCTCCGGGAATGCTCACTGCGGCTTCACCCAGCCACCCGAGGGGGCAGAACCCACTGCCCAGCAACACACAGACCCTGGTGGGTCTGGCACAGTGGGTTCAGCTCAGGAGCTGCCGTGCAAAGGCGCTGTGGCGTGTGGGCCAGGGCAGGGATGAGGCGAGGACGGCAGCAGGGTCGGGGGTAACGCAGCCTCACTGCAGCTCCTCAGACAGCACCTGGCATGTAACAGTGTCCACCACCGAGTCCGAGTCCTCCCCTCACTTCAGCAAGGAGACAACCTGGAGGCAAAGTGACGTGACCAAGTCTCGCAGTGACGCAGTGGCAGAGCTGGGACAGGACCCAGCGCTCCGTCCCCAGCGCCTGACTGCGGACAGTTCTTGGAAAAACTGTGCCCCTTGTTCTAGCAGGCAGTTATCTGCCCAGGGCCTGGCAGACATTCATCCCAACACATCTACACCCGCGTGCCATGCCTTGTCTCGCCCTTTATAAACCAGATGCATCACCACTGCTTTCCTCTTTTCAAGGCAGCCGACCTCAAAATCACCAAGCAGGAGTGGGGCTGGGGAGTGCTGGCAGCGCCTCATCCTGGGCTGCCCCGCTGCCGGCCAGGGCCCTGCACACGGCTGCGCTTTCTCCCTGCACCACCCCAACACCTCACCCCGGAGGACCCTGGGGGGCAGGGGTGGCCAGCACCACTGGCACGACCACAACCCCACACCCTGTCCCCTCACAGGGCATCAGGCGCCAAACTAACTTCTCCACCTCCTCACTTCACCCGGGGAAAGGCACTGGAGGGGAGGAAAGAGCCTCCTGGGAGGCGAAGTGGGGGGGCGTGGAGGGAGTGGAAGGAAAGCCCTGGCCAAAAGCCACAGCCTGTTGTACTGGGAGGTGAAATGCCTGGAGCAGCCGGGAGTGGGACTGTCCCAGTCCCTGGCCACCGACAGCTTGGTGCTGCTGGAGTCTCCACTCCTCGCCGATACCGTCTCCTACAGAGTCCGAAAAGCTGTTAAACTCGTCCAGTCTTTGCTGAGGGCAGCACTTCCCTTTCAATGCCAATCCTTAGGCACTGCTGCCACGCTCCCTCTGAAAGGCAGGGCCGGCAGACACCCCGTGTGCCC
>NW_010235585.1:6075-8426 GCF_000690775.1 Eurypyga helias
CTGTAGGAGCCGGCAGGCACCCGGCAGCCTGCGCGCCGCCTGCATCCACTGCCCAGAAAGTTGCCAAAATATGAGTAAGTCCAACCTGCAAACTTTAAACAGCCAGCATTCACAGGCAGCATCCACGCCCCGGCCCGAGCAAATCTCCTTTCTGTGTCTACCTCCTCCTCTCAGCCCTGATCCAGCCTCTCATTCCAGAGGATGAGAGGGAAACCCAAACAAAAACCGCATTTTACTTACTGACCCCGGCAGCCAGCTCTTCCCCAGGTCCAGCTTTCACATCTCCACGGGCAAGAACGACCTCCCGTTGCAGGGCTGCCGCTTCGATGCTCTTCAGCTGGCGCGAGCAGCCAGACGGCTCTGCCAGCGCCGCTCCGGGAGCAGGGATTTATGCGGAGCGCGCAGCCATGCGAAGAGTCGCCAGCGCCGCTGACCCGCTGGTGCGAGATGTGGTTTAAAGCGCCAGCCCTGCTCGCCACGCTCCTCCCGAGTCACCCGTGCCCTTGCACGAGGGGGTGGGCTCCGGCGAAGCGCTCCTCTCTCCCTCACCTCCCTGCCACGATCTCGGTGTTATTAGATGATGCTCTTAAACACACAGCGGAGCTATGTGAATATTTAGCTTTCCTCCCGCCTCCTCACCTCCTACCCACCACACACACTTTACCTTAAAAATAGCTCGGGATCCATTCTCCTGAACGGCATCTGCAAACACGCTCAGCCCCGCGGGCACACGCACCACGGCAGTAAACGCGCCGTGCACACACAGACACAATACCATCGCTCGGCTTTAAAGCACCACAATACTGAAGGGCCATTTTTAGCTCCTGATAGTCCTCCTGCTCCTCATATTCTTAGATACGTGATTTTTTTTTATCCTGTCCTATTACACGAGCCGGAGATGCTCAGCCATAAGCATCTCTCGCTGTAAACCTACCACCGTTTAGCAGAGGGCAATTTCTAACTGCGACAGGGTTTTGAAGACGGCGAGATGGGAACGCTACGCAAGGGCCAATGAGCTGTTTTCACCTTCCACTCGTGAAATGGGAATTTGTGACTGGGAAGTGGGTCGCCGGAAGGAGAAGTGGCTCGCCAAAAGCCACCTGGACGGGCAGTGACGAAAGGGGGACTCTTGGCTCTCTGTCCACCCCGTCCTCTTATGCCCCATTCCACCCCATTCTTTCATTCCACAAGTAGGAAATCTCCTTATCCTGAAGAAATGCAGTTTTGGGGAAACTGCCTGTGCTTTTCCACACCAGTAATTTATTCCCAGGGGTCACACAGCAATGAGGAACGTGGAAACTGTGGGGCCTGAGATAAGGACTTTGACAGGCTGTGCACGGGGCACAGGCAGGTCTGGGGTTGCAGCCCCCAGACCCCCCCTATCCCGAGACGGGCTGTGAACCTCACTGGGCTCTGAAATCCCCTGGATCCAAGGGCAAGGCATCGCAGATGCCTAAAGGCTCTCCAGGAGAGCCGCAGGCCGGGGCAGCCGTGCTCGGGGACCGTGACTGCACCAGTGCCCACGAGGCTGCTCTGGCTGACGGGAAGGGCTCAGGCTGTGTCAAGGGCAAACACAAGCTCCGAGCGACAAGTGACAAAATGCCCAGCGCTGACGAGCCATGGGCAGAACTACCGCGGTGGGGACGTCGCAAGATGGACCCCCCCGGAGCACCAGCGCTGCTGGCGAGGGTCTGTCCTGTGGGGCAACCCCATCCGTCCTGTGCGAGGAGAAGAGGCCAACTCCCCATCACCCAGGACCTTGCAAATTCCTAATACCAGGACAGAGCGGGCAAAAGGCAATTCCTCTGCATCGGTTCTGGTCTGGCGCTGCAGGCTATGGAGGGCACGAGACGACTGGGAATCGGCTTCAAAACAAGCACTGCCGGGGGGCCTCGCATGCTAAACTGCTATTTAGTTTGGGATTGAAATTTTAAAAATGCTGCAGCAACTGAGGAGGGGTCAGAAGGGCATGGAAAGGGCAGGGAAGGACCCCCCTGCCTCTGCCAGGCTTGGGCACGTTTCCCTGCTGCTGCAGTGCCGGGGGGCTGAGCTAAGGGGGTACTTCGGCGGAGAGGGGTAGGAGGGGAATGAGCCAGAACCGAGATGCTGCTCCTTAGCTAGGAGCTGAGTCGACTCGGGACAGCCACCAACAGGGACATCAGCAGCTGGTATTGAGGGTGAGACGCAGAAGATGGGTACAACACAGGAGCAGAGCCCACACACAAGTCGTCGGCGCTTGGAAGAGCAAGAGGAAATGACATTTTGCACCCGGATTTAGGATGCAGCAAAGTAGAGCACGAGACATCCGTGACCCGCAGAGACACCACCTGCAGCTCCAGCTCGGGAGCTGG
>NW_010235586.1:0-275 GCF_000690775.1 Eurypyga helias
AGGCAGAGAGACGTGGGGCTTTTTTTTTTTTATTATTGTTATTTTTTTTTATTGTTTCGTGTGCGTTTGAAAATTGTTTCCCGGTAAATCCCGGCCCTTTTTGTATTAATTTTACATTTTCAAATGTTACCTTGCCAGGGGCAGGGTTGGCACAACCGACACGGGAAAGGAGAGCGAAGGAGAGAGAGAAAAACCCTTCTCCTTAATTAGCGCATCTCCCTGGGTGATCAGAGTGCTTATGAAGCAGGTAATGAGCTGGATAGGGGCTGGACACC
>NW_010235587.1:0-40952 GCF_000690775.1 Eurypyga helias
TCGACCACGCCACACAGCTCGGTGTTGGCAGCAAACCTGCTGAGGGTGCACTCGATGCCGTCATCCATGTTTAAGCATAAAGATTCTGCTTTGGTGGTATTTGATAAAGGGCTATAATAATTATTACTGTAATTTCATAGCTCACAAATACAAGTTACGTAAAATACTGCTATTTCCATTTAAGAATGTGACTTTGTTGTCCTTTCAATAGATGACCCTACCATTATATTAAAGAAGCAGGGAAATGAAAATATATCGGTAAGTGAACTCAGTGCCTCTTTGGTATAAGCTCAGCAACAAGTGTGAGTGTGCTGTTTTAAAAATGTGCAGAAGGCAATAGACGTGCATCTCTTCGTTTATGTTACATCATCATCCTTCAGACCTGATCAGAGGTTGACTTTTTTTTTTATTTTTCCCCTCCCCAAAAAAAAACCCCATTTTACTAAAGCGTTTGAAGACTGCGCACCATTTTTCCTAAACTTTTGTCAGTAAAATACTCGTTTAGGATGTTTCTCTTCAGTTAAAACACAAATGACAAGATACCTTCGAGATTATGAGCATTTCAACGACGCGGATAAGGGAGCTGTAGTGAAGCGGACGAGGGAGCACTGATGTGCTCTATCACCTCCTTCGGATAGGGAAAGCCAGGCAAATAAGGTGCATGGGAATGGCATTTCCATATTACTTGATAATAGCCGTGTGGTGTTAACTTTCAAAAAAGTCTCTAAAAGTATCTTTGGGGAATTCAAAAAATAAGAAGTGCGCAATTTGCAAACAGAGAGACTCTTGCGAACCGCCGTATCTGCGTATTTACCCTGTCAGCTGAACTTGAAGCGGGATCCTTTCCTGACTGTGCTTGACTTGCATCTGCCTTGTCTGGGACACTGACCATACATTTTACAGTCCGAGGCAGCAGGTGGGAAGGTGGCATAACCCAGCTTTACCTTCAGCTGTCATTAAATGGTTTGGCCAGGAATTTGCCGTTTGTTCTGCTCATAAGCAAAGTAAATTTGAGGTGCTGGACATAGTTTGCTCATTCCAGTTTATAGATGCTTTTCAGATTCATCCCATCACTGTACATCATTCTGAAGCACTTTTTGATTAGTATCTTCATGAAAGTCTCTTCTAACTGCCAGAAGTGTATTTTGGTTAATTATGTGTTTGAGGCACTCTCATTTAAAATTTTTCTAGCCTGCAGATAATTTATCTGTACAAACCCAAGATTTACTTTTGATACAGAATACATCTTGAGAGTGAATTAATTAATATATAACATAATAAGATGTGAAATGCTTTGCCTTTTCATTTAATGAATTGGAAATGCAAGAATGAGATGAAACCCATTAGAATAAACCAACTCCTGTTTCAGTGTTACTTATATCCTGAAGTAAACTGTTGGGAAGTTACTGTTAGTAGAGTTAGATTAATCTACAGTCACAGTAGAGTTATGCTAATATGTAATTACAGCCCTATTAAAAAGGAAGATGCATTTTTAGTTCTCTCATCACTGCATATCTTAGAAAATCGAAGTGACCGGAACATGTGGCAGTTGTTTGCTTCTTCGTGTTCCCCACATGAAACTGTGGTGTGTGGGATGTCACAGCTGCTTAAATGTGCAGTTTCAGCTGTAGGTAATGAATAAGCAGCTGGAATGCTAAAATGGTAGAATATTCTGTTTTTAAAAGAGGGAAATGATGAAGAGGAGCAAAATGGAGAGTGTCTTGCAAAGCCCAGCTTCTTTTTGTGTTTTCCAGCTGGGGATAGAGTGGATAGGGGGAAGATTTTATGCTTAACCTTGCAAATCATGCTGGTTAAACCAGAATGAGAATTTTAATATGAAATTTCTTAAAATTTGCATACTGGCTTTGGAAATGCAGCATAATTTTATTCTGCTGGAAGAAACCCCAGTGATTTCTTTTTTTTTTTTTTCTGTTTCAGACTAATGGTATCAAAGTTAAAAACAAAAACAGGAAGAAGAACTCAAAAGACTCAAAGGTCAGTAAATTTTTAGCTGCTTACTACAAATAGTTTTCTTTAGAGTTGCTGAAGTTCAGATGCATAGAGACTGTTTTCCTAAAGACCTTGTGGAGCCTCATTATTGAAGTAGTTTGTTCCTGAAGTAGAATAATGCTGTTAAGACTCAATTAATACAGTTTTGTTTTGATGAATTATGGATTTGTCAGTATAAAAGCTATTTCTAAACTTGGAAAAAAATTATTTATGAATAACTGTGGCTCTGACTGGATACCAAAACCTTCAGTCTGTCGACTGTCTTCATGCTGAATGACTGTTTTGATCTTAATTACCCACATGGAAAATGAGAAAACCACCTGTGAAGTGCAGTCGCTGTACTGTATGTCTAATTAATACTTTATGCTCGATTTCATTGTGCACTGACAAATTGCAGGCTTGGAGAAGGACACTTTACCAGTCGTTTTGAGAAAGAAAGGTCCTTACAGCTCATGGAATAGATCTGAAATGATGTCTTTAACTGGTTTTTCTCATAATTTTTGACTGAAGATGTAAGTGTTCCATTTATTGCTCAGAAAGATGTTAGTGGTGGTTTAGTATTTTATATATTTTGCTAGGAATAATATCCTACCTGAAGCTTAAACTGTGTTTTGTCCTGCTTTTCTAGGATTTTGCTTTATTGACAGCTTAGATAGGATCTTTGTTTCCTCCACGTCCCTGCCTTTTTATAATTTTACTAGAATTTGAAGAGCAAACTTAAGATTTTTCCTATTCTCATCAGTCAGGTTTTTCTTTTTCTGACTTGGATGTATTTATACAAGTCTGTGCATTTCTAAAATTATTAGATAATAAAAATTAAAATACAACTAAAACATTTGTACTGGTGAACATAATAAGGATAATGGGTGTCACATTCAAACCATGTGGAACTTAGGGGTAACTCAGGCTTACCTTGTAGTAAAACTACTAAAGCTTGAAGACCCTCAAATGCGAAGGAAGAGCTTCCTTGAAAGCCTGCTGATGTGCAGGTCAGCACAGAGAAGTTACAGAAATGGTTTAACAAAGTGAAGATGTAGTGTTGGGTTTTTGTCATCCGAACTCAGTGGAAAATCAGGCATATCTACGATTTTGATGAAATTGGTAAAAAAAAAAAAAAGAAGAGGGAAAAGCTGGGTTGAATATCCCAGTTTCTTTTTCTGAAAAAGAAATGAGTAATTTTAAATTAACTTTCTCAATGTGGCTCGGTACTGGTAATTGTACTTGAGTTTTGCAGTTCATGGATCGTACCTGAACATTGTTACAGGACGAGGTTCAGTGTGAATAAGTTACTTATAGTCTTTGCAGCGGGTCATATTGCATATACTTTTGTGAGATTAAAAAAAATAATAATCTGTTTTTAATTAGTCTATTTTAGTATTATCCAGTGGCGTTAGTACAGCACCACGAGAAGAAGATAAGATATTTATAGAAGAAAATACTCTGTAAGTACCATCACGCATCTTTGCTTTTATTGCCCAAGCTCCGAAGCGTTCTGCAGGTCCCAGAGAAGTCAGGGTTTTAGACACACCAAGTCTGGGTAACCATCTAAGCGTGTTTGATATGAGCTGGTAGGGAGCCATTACCTCTCTGCTTCACACCTCAGGACAGGTGTGCGGGGTATTCAAAATTTAAAGATCATAACAATGTGAAAAGTAACCACGTCGTTGCCAGGCTGTAGCCCAATACCTCTTCCAGGCCAAAAGCTGTTCTCTCAAGTGATATCTTGCTCCATGTTCCATTTTACTGTAGCAAGGAATTAGCTGATAAATCTGTACATACTCCATCAGTCACAACTGAACTTCGCCATCCACGCCGTATGTTCGAGGTGCATGCCAGGCGTGGGTACCACTAGGTTTGCTTTACTAACAACTCAGAGTTGGGCCACCACCTCAGTGCATGGCAAAAGGCCCAAGCTCTCCCACAGTTTATATACCATTCAGTCAATACCCATTGCATAAGGTCCGAAGTCTTTGTGTATTTCCACTCAGCCTTTCGGTCCCCAAAGTTCATCGTTTATCAAAGACCATTACAATCCCTGTCTCAGCTGCATTCTTCTTTTCTGGTTCCAATTCCTGTTGCCGTTTCAGGGTCTTCTTCAGGTCACCCTCTCTGTAATCACTTCTCTGCCGTTTCTGTCTTGCACAATTCTGGGACAGACTTCAAGATGTACTGTTAAGGGTTTAACTAGAGCAAACAGTTTCTACCCATTAGCTTCCTTTTGTCTAACAAAGCACCTGTGCTTAATTACTTAATTTCTTTGTTAAAACTGTCTCTATGTGATTAGCTTGACTGGGTTTTAACCAGCCTTGGGTGGGTCTGCACAGGGGAGCAAGACTGAACACTCTTCAGGCCTGTTGAGCAATAATATTGGTTGTATAGTTATGCTTCTAATAGAAAAGCATCAAATCTTAGCCTAAGATTGCACCGAGATTATAAATTTTCTTCTGCACTGTTAAGTAATTTTGGGATGCTGTTTCTTCCGCTTGGTAGAAAAACGTTTGCTATCGGTGTGTATTTCAGCACTGTGTAGTTACAAGACAGTGGGCTGTTGTCAGTGTATGTGAAAAGTACCGTGACTCCCAGAGACAAGAATTTATTGTTCATAAGCCCTGTTTCTTTCTTTTTTTTATTTAATGCTACAGAGATTTCACAAATCCTTATGAACCGTTTGTAATCCCAGAATATCTTCGGGGGCCACTAGAGGAATTTGAAGCGCTCTGTGACATTTCAATGTGTAACAGTTATCTTTTGGATAATAAGCCAGATCAAACCTGTGAGAGCCTGTATGAGTACGTATGCATTTCTGTGCATAGCAGTTTTAAAGCGTCCAGTAGTATTTGATGAGTTTTATAACATACTGTATGAAGTCCAAAATCTGAGTCCTGGTGGTCTGGTATATGCCGGGACGTACGTAAAGATACGCAATAATGCTTTGAAATAGTGGCATGCTTTTAGTAAGACGTGGATAAGCAGGAGTATTACAAAGATCTTAAGCTTGGCTAGAATATCGTCTTCCAAATGATTGTTCCTCAGTAGTCCTGCAGGTTCTTTTCTCTGAGTATTGTTGTGAAATACAAGTTTAGAATTACATGTGAAAACCTTGATTAATAACAGCAGCTTTTTTTTTTTTTTAGATATTTCTCTCAAATTTTGGAACAACATGGCCCTATGGAAATAAATAATAAATTACTAGTTGGGGAATATGAACATTTCCCTGAAGAGGCTCGAAAGATTATAGAAGATGAAGGTGGTCTGAAATCTTTTCTTCTGAAATCCCTTCGTTTCATTATGGTGGATAATCTTATTGGCTTAAAAAAGCATGCGGTCCTCATTGAAGAAGGTACAAACAGAAATGAGACCGGAAATAATGAAGAAGAAAGGGGTGTAGTCTGTGATACTCAAGAAAAATCTTCCCAGAACAAGCTACAGTTAAACCCAGCTGCTAAGGAATTCAAACCGCTGTCTTACCCTACGCAACCCCGTATGTCAACATCTACTGACTTTAGAGTAGCAAGTTATAAGACTCCACCCTATCTGCCCTGGTCTTTTCCCGCTTCACGTAAACCGCTGCGTTCGTTGCATGGTCAGAGTATTGACGCCATAGGAAACGAGTCACCTTTTTCAGGCATTTTACTGAAGTGCTTTGATTCGAAGAATCCTGGTATATTTTTGCCCCCGACGTCCTGGGGTTATCAATACGGAAGCATGCTGCCAGTGCCCTCTCAATTGCCTCTCGTTTCAAATGTTGCCAAGCAACCCAGTTATATTTATGCTGATGGCGTAGCTCATCCAGATAACGATGAATCAGCAGTTTCAAAGAAAAAGCGCGTCTTCAGCAGGCTTACGCCGGCTGAAACACAAAGTTATGAAGACCCTCTGTGCCAGCCAAGGAACTCAGGTAACGTGCCTGATGAAGCCGGTAGTGCCGTTGCAAATGGTACGAGGGAAGCCGGATGTGGTACGCAGGTTATTAAGAAGACGGAAAAAGAAAGAGGAGGTAGCCCTCTAGTGAAAAACAATCCCCATACAAGGATGATAGCTGTTCAGGTAAGGAGTTACAATGGAACAGTCGTTTGAGAGCCTTGAAGTGATGACAGTGGCGAGCACTGGAAAATTCAACTTTTTGGGTGATTTTGTTGAGACTTCCCAAAGGGTCAGAGGCCGTATAGACTTTCAAGAGAAAATATTCAAATGATACTTCCAGTCACCTGGATGTAAGGGATTTTAGAGGTGGTATTTAGCGTTCTCTAGGGGTTATCTCCCAAAAAAAGGCCACAAATTAGAAGATACTGAGGTGTTTATCAGACTGGGAAGTTCCTTAGAGGTTGCAGAGCAAGTTGCTGACGCTTTGTCCAACTGCTCCAGCTTCTCATCTCTAATTCATTAGAGCGATGGTCACTGGGTTTTGTTCTGCCTGAAACTTTGGCAGAGCTTTCGGCACAGGATCTGAGGGGGGAGCTGGTGTGCATCGGTTTAAACTTCACTTCAGCGGTTAAGGAAGGTCCTTCTGAGTCATCATTTTTCTTTTGGCCTTTAGTTCAGTGATTTGTTTTAACTTTCATGGCGCGGGAGGATCTGGAGAGTTTGTACCTTCCGACAGCTGCTGGCTGCTGCTTCCCTCGGGGTCTTACAGTGGCAGCCCAGCTGCAGGGTGCGGTCAGGGGGCACACTCCCTCACGTTTCCTTTTCCCTCCTGAAGTACAAAACCCTGACAGTTTGGTCCTACAGGCAGAGGAAGCGTTGCTGAACACCTGGAAAGGGGCAGGGCATGAGGAAGGGCTGGAGCACTCGCTCCCTAATGGTGTCCCACAATGAGATCGGCATACACCACGGGTTAAATAAAAGACACCTCAGTTAACAGGAGGAGACAGTGGCCATATGCGTGTTTTTGACAGAAAACACCTTGGATTAAGGTACCGGGTTTTCAGCGTTACGGATGTGGCAGTTTCACGCACCCATTTGTAAGAGATGATCCAGTGTGCGAGAGGGACTGCCAGGGAGGAGTTCCTTATCTTCCTTCGCTTCTTGTCGTTAAGGGAGGAATGAATAGCTGTCTATAGCTCTAAGGTACATAGCTGTCTCTTCATTATTGCTCTCAATTAGGAAACTATTAACGTGGGGCTTTTTCAAACTACTTTTGTGTACAAAGCTTCCCCTCACTTTAAGTCTTGGCTGGGCGGTTGCTGAAGGTTAGTTTCCCGTCAGTCTTGGCAGGTGAATTTTGCCACCTGGCTGACAGGGATTTCACAGCAGGATTTCTGTTTGGTTCTTGACTACGTGCAACAAAGAGATAACAGAAGCGGCAGTGCTTTCCAATTTAGTGAATTCTGGTAGCAGAGATCAAAGGAGCACTAGGCAACAGACATCTTTGTTTGCAAAACTGGGGTAGAGCAAGGCACTTAACATCATCTGACTGTGATTTTTAGCAGACTGTAAGAGTAGCAGCATCATAAACTGGATCTTTAAGTTCCACGATTAGATTTTAACCTGCAGTTATTTCATAGGATCCCAGGATGGTTTGGGTTGGAAAGGACCTTAGAGATCATCTAGTTCCACCCCCCCTGCCATGGGCAGGGACCCCTTCCACTAGACCAGGTTGCTCAAAGCCTCATCCAGCCTGGCCTTGAACCCTTCCAGGGATGGGGCATCCACAGCTTCTCTGGGCAACCTCTTCCAGTGCCTCACCACCCTCTCTGGGAAGAACTTCTTCCTGATATCCAATCTAAACCTCCCCACTTTCAATTTAAACCCATTACCCCTTGTCCTGTCACTACAGGCCCTTGTAAAAAGTCCCCCCCAGCTTCCTTGTAGCCCCTTCAGGTACTGGAAGGTGCTATAAGGTCTTCCTGGAGCCTTCTCTTCTCCAGGCTGAACAAGCCCAACTCTCTCAGCCTGTCCCCATAGCAGAGGTGCCCCAGCCCTTGGAACGTCTTCGTGGTGCTCTTCTGGATTCTCTCCAACCGGTCTATATCCTTCTGATGTTGTGCGTTCCACAGCTGGACACAGGACTCAGTAAGGCCTTGACAGGGTGGTGTTAGAGGAAACTAAGCAGGGACTCTGAAGGTCCTCGAGTCTTGTCCCTTCTGAGCAGAGGCACTTACGTAGCAGATCTTTAGTCTGGGAGGAGCCACGGGACAGCTCCGCAGCGAGCCGCCACGCACTGGCTTTGCAAGTCTTCGGTTTTCAGACATTTGGAACACGGCTGTGTTTAAAGACTGAGAACCATTTGCAATAGAAATGCGTCGTGGCCAATTAAACCACGGAAAGATCACTACCAAAAAAAAAGGTGTTTTCATTATAGGTTGAAGCCCATTTCAGAAACACTTGCAGAGTTTCTTTTTCCACTGTAGCCAGACCTACTTCATAATGTCTCTGGATTTGTAAAATTGTAGGTTAGGTGCAAAAGGTCTGAAACAGAGCTGACCTACTGCTGGCATGCATAAACTGGAAAGCTTTTTAACTGACCAATGATTTTTTTTTTTTTTAATTTCAGGTAAATCAGGAAGTAGCTGATAGGGAAACTAATACCTTGCCTTTTCATCCATTTGAAATGCAACAAGTAAGTTACCTGCAGATTTATTTGTATTTTTCATGAAGAATGTTAATGGAATGCCCAAAATTTTAGTAGTGAAAAGATAAAGGTTCTAGGAAAATTACATGTCTTAAAGGGTATTTTTGGTTTGTTTGGTGGTGTGTGTGGCTGGTGGCTGTGGGTTTTGTGGTTTTTTTTTTGGTTTTTTTTTTTTGGGTGGGGTGGTGGTGGTTCTCTCCCCCGTTAATGTTGGGCTGTATTCTGTGTTGTTTTTCTTGGAAACTTCACATAAGCCCAAAACCAGAAGTTTTTGGAGCTTCGTTCTGTAGCTGTTCAGATGTCAGAGTAAGTCTTAGAGAAATTTAGTACTTCTTCCCTAAAATTCTTGAGGTTTGCTGTAAATACGCCATGTGGGCATACAGACAGCTCAGACTGTGGTAGCCTTTGTCTGTACAAGGAGATAAAAGTGAGAAAACGTGGCCTGCGACCTCGTCATATGCCCCTTGAGGCTCAGACATGAATGTTCATTTCCTGAGCTGGATTGAAACTGTTATACAACTTTTACCTTAAACACCCCCGGCCCCAAACCACCCAACCACCCCACCCCAACCACGCTCAAGGTTTGGAATCTCAGCCGCCACCACGCCCTTCCATTTAGTCACGTTTGCTCCCTGGGGTGACCGAGGTGAGATTGGGTGTCGTAACGCTGACTTTCAGGGAGATATTCTACGCGTGGAAAAGGAGCATCAGGTGTTACAAGAACAACTTAAAGAAGCACAGGAAAAATACGAGCAGTTACAAAGCCGAAGCTCAGCGGAAACCAGTGCTTTGAAAGAGCTCCTGAAAAGAAACGTTGAAGAGACTGAGGTAACGTCTTTATCCGTGCAGCGGTGAGACAGACTGCAGTGGCTGGGAAGGTTGGGGGTGATTGACAACCGTGTTCTGGAAACCTGACAAGCGGTCCTCGTTGCTGCACGTGTAACGCACGCAGCAGACCTCGCCTTGTCCTGCGTCATCGTCCTTCAAGCCTTCGGGAACACGCAGGAATCTGTGGCCTCCATCTAGCGGTCAGGTACTGGGTTGTGGTTCAGCTCAAGAAAGAGAGCTCTGTGCTGCTGAGTCTTTCCTCCTTCCTGACGTGTTGGCTTGTTCATGGGCCGTGTTTCCTTGGAAGCGTCTGGCAGGAAGAGGAGTCCCCAGACGACACGATCAGCCTGTTGTCACTTGGACTGGATTATTGTATAGCGAAAGCTGTAGGTGCCAAAGGCTGCCTGTTTGTCTACATGGAAAAGAATTGTTCCATCCAAAAAATTAATAATTTGGGTGAGACCAAAGCCATCATTCCCCACACCCCCTCTTGACTCTTTAGTAAGAATGAGGCCTGCCATTCAGTCTCGTGGTGTGTTGGGGTAAGCTCCTGTACTGCAGCTCGAGAGTTGTAGCTTTACCACGGGCTGCAAGCAGCCTGGCCAATTTCCCTGCACGGGGTGGCGGAGCCTCACATCCGTGTTTCTGTATGAATATTGGGTAAAGCTCCGAGCTCAAAAAGCTTGGAGCTGAAAGCACGGCTGTATGCAGGCTGGACGAGCTTGTCCGCTGGCGTCTTAGGCACTTCCGCTGTTCCCAAGGGTGCACTGATGCTACTTTGGTTTTTCTAAGCAGTTCCGGCAGCCATAGGATTCGCTGCCGGCTTGCTCGGTTACGCGCTGTGAGCTCCCGGTTGTTAGTATGGAAACAACAGCATCAACGCTGGTTCTGGGCAGGGTTTTGGGCTGGATTTCAGTGTGTATTCGTACGTGGCACGGGAACTGGGTTTCTTTAAGCTGACTGCAAAACAGGGCTGCACGTATTCTGAAGCCAGCCACGTAAATGAGGAATAAATGCTGGAATAAAATAGTATTTTAGGAAATAATGCCTTCTGATTTTCTGCTGTTAGATATCAAAGAGTGAACTGGATTGGTTTCATCAGGACTTAGAAGTACAAGTGAAAAAATGGCAACAGGAGAAAAAAGAAAATCAAGAGAACTTGAAAGCGCTAAGGAACACTGCTAAAAAGCATAGAGATACCAACGACAGGTACTAGGCTGAGACACACACTTACTTTACTTTCCCTTTGCTTATTTTTTTCTAAAGCAGCAGTAAGCACAGTTATTTCTGACAGACTACGATGAGTTTCAGTATCTCTTGCTTCCGTGATGTATGCAGTGCGAAAGCTCAAACTTCCTGCCCTGATGATGTCATTCTGAGATGAGTTAAATGCAATTCTTGGCTTAGAGCTGCTATTAATAGGATGTACATAAAACATTATTTAACCTAATTAACAAATACCACCCCTTCGCTATCTTTCTGTATTTTCCAGAATCCTTTAGATACGTGCTGCTTTTCCACTTTTCCACTTTTCTCCTTCGTGACAGACACTGCTTCCTCGGGTTTAGCGTTAAATTCCCACTTCCATTTTCATTCCCCCTTCTTCTGTTGTACTGTCGACCCCACCGAACCCTGGTCTGCATCCGTTTTCCTTAAACGCTCTTAGTCTGCTCCGCCACCCAGCCTGTCTGAGGGCCGTCCCAGGGTGCCCGTTTCCTTCTCTTCTAGCCCTGTCACTCATTTCTCAGATCCAAGTAAAACTACAAGAGCCACATAATCGCATGTATCTGTTGCGAGATTTTTTTAGCCGTCATTCACCCTAAACCAGAAATCTGCAGGGTTTTCCATGGAACTAAACAATACTAATGTACGAATCCCAGCGTGACCCTGCGTGCAGCACACCCAGCTGCTCCCCTGGCAGCGAGCTCTCCTGGCTACGGAGGAGCCAGGACCGGCTTCAGTCAGCTTCTGCCATAGCCAGCAAACATCCCTGGGATTGTGTCGCTGACGTAATGAGAAGTAAATTGCGTGTCCCTTGCTAAAGTCTTATCGGGAGCTTCTCCCGAAACATTCTGAAGACCCTGGAAATCTTTAGGCACCCTGGTGACTGGCTGCGTAACCAGCTGGACGTTCTGCCCTGGTAATGGGCGGAAATCTGTACTGTCCACTTTTGCGTTCTGATTTTTTGCAAGTTACAGGGAAACATTGAAAATAGCTTCCAGATAACTGATGGAACTGACCTAGCAATATATTTTGCTAATCTGACTGGATAATTAGTGTTGTGTTTTTAATGTTTTTTCTCAGTTTACAGACCTGAGAAGACTTCTGTCCTTGAATGCTGTTGGATTGAGTAGCCTGGTCCAAATCTCTCTTGAAAAATCATGGGCCCACTTTTGTATTAGTTACTGCTAAATCAGGAATACATTTCAATGCACTTAGAGCATTTACACTGCATGTAAAACACACAGGTTGTCACTGTGGTTATAGAGGGACGAGTCATGGAACGTTTTTCAGAACAAGCTTAATGTATGTTTGCTGACCCTAGGTATTCGAAGAGCATCAATGAGAAGGACAAGCAGTATAATGTACACCTAAATACGTATCTCGAGACCAGGTAAAACTCCTGTGGCTTTCAGCAATACTTACTTTTTTCTCCTGACTTGTCACTCTGGGTGAAGGCTTAGAAAAGACAAGCGCTTTAACCTCTGCATCTTATCCCTAGTTAGTTTATTTTTACCTATCCTAAGTACATATTCTTTTCTTTTAGGTATTTAGCATCACGAAAGTCTGGCTTTTCAAATACTCTCATGCATTTCCCTTGGCTGCATGAGACAGTGTTGTAGAACACAGGTTGGCAGTTGGGTGTGGTTGCAGGGATACTGAGATGTTGTATGTGGCTTTAGATCGCCACACGCTCAGGCGTTTAAACGTGCACAAGGCTGCCAAAATGCGTGAAAGTTACTCGTTTGCATGTAACCAACTCAGGGTTTCATTTTTAAAGACGTTCTTCTTACGTGGTTAGGCTCAGAACAGTCGCACTTGCCCCGACTGCAGCTGCCAGACTCCCGTAGGCTTTCCTGTAGGTTGTGTGGTGAAAGGTGGCCGAGAAATCCCAGGGTCGTGTCCGTGGCGCCAGCAGCGTGGCTACACGAGCGTGACCCTACACCTGAAAGCGCGAGCTGTGCGGTGTAAATGGGGACGCTGTTCCCAAGAAGGGAGAAGTAATAGCTGTAGAAAACCTCTAAAATGCCTTAAATTTTAAAGGCTGTTCTGTTGTAAATCTTATTCATATGTTTAACTTGTTTTTATTTCACAGTAATAAGTTTGCTAACGAGAAAGTCAAATTGGAAGAGCTTATAACAAAGAGTCAAGATGACTGCCAGGAGTGTGTGAAAAGAGCTGTTAAAGCAGAGGTACAGACCAAAAAAAATCTTAAACCACTTTTGCTGGAGCTTGGATCGCTGGTGCTGACAGTGGGTGGGGAAGATAACTGGTGAAGTCCTACCTAACAAGTTACTTTTTAAACAGCATGTAAAACTTTTCATGAGCCTATATATCAGAAGTGTTAACCCAGTACTGACAGGTGCTGTTCATGACAAGTCCCACAGATCTTTGCACATCATCAAGGATTATTATTATTATTACTGTTATTATAATTTTCAAGGCCAGGCTGGATGAGGCTTTGAGCAACCTGGTCTAGTGGAAGGTGTCCCTGCCCATGGCAGGGAGGTTGGAAATGGATGGTCTTTAAGGTCCCTTCCAACCCAAACCATTCTGTAATTCTATTATTATGATTGTTATTGTAATTATTAACCAGCATTAAAAGCACACAGAATTTGGGGCACATACTACTGGTCCAAACAAAATTCAACAGTTTCATACTTATCCTTCTGATGAATAGATTCCATTAGTAAGAATTAGCCATAGGAACATAAAAAATGCCTTGTGAAGAGTACGTCATAGTGACTATATAGCTGCTTCTGTATCGGGTAGCCTCAGAATGCACCAACTGCTGTTCGTCTTTCACTGAAAGGAGGAGGGTGCTGATAAACATAAAGATGTTTTCTAAACCAGTATGTTTTCTGCTGGAAATGCTTAGAATGTCAGGAACAATTCCTCCTAAGGAAGGGCTTGAAGGCTGTCTCATCTGCAGTAGGATTTTATAAAACGATGAGATTGTTGGTCCACATTAGTCTTTATCCGTGCACTGTTTCAAAGGCTGCCTTAATCACTTTAAGTGTATATGTGTGTGTGTGTATATATTTTAATCCTATATATATATGTAAGTTGCAAATGGAACATGTATGGAAGCTTTCTCATGTCAGTTAAAGTGAACAGAGCCTTTTTATCCTCCCAAAGGCCTGCCAGGGCTGTTAATTCCACTTGAAATTCCTCACTGTAGGAACTCTGTGTGTGTGGTATCA
Source organism: Eurypyga helias (assembly GCF_000690775.1). NCBI lineage: Eukaryota > Metazoa > Chordata > Aves > Eurypygiformes > Eurypygidae > Eurypyga > Eurypyga helias. The sequence goes on from NW_010235587.1 coordinate 13,834, forward strand.
TCAAACTGTTGATTCAGATGCTTATTAAATCTGTTTCGAGGTTTTATTCCTTGTGCCACAGCACTGCTTTTACCACACTTGTTGGGGTTTTGTCTTCTGGGTGGTTTGGTTTTGGTTTATTGTTTACACAGTTACGTTTTGTTACAGATATCAGTACTCCAAAACTGGAAGGAAATGGAAGTATGCAAGCTAAATGGCATCGCTGCCAATGCAGAAACAAATCTCAAGACGCTGAAGGCGTGCAGCAGGTACGGAGTTCACACCAGAGATCTCGGTACTGCTGGTTGCCGAACGCAGATAATGCCAGGACGTTCAGTCGCGGTCCCGTAACTGGATGAGCTTGTTGTGCTCGCAGAGGGCTGCTAGCCCGGAAGGCGTGTAGAAACGGAACAGTTACATGCAGCTTTCCCAAAGCTGAATTTCTTCTTAGTCTTAAGGTACCAAGATGTGTGATACTTCAGCAGGAAAAACCTTCTTGTCTTACTCTTTCTTAGCTGGGCAAGATCAGGCTACTGGGAACATTCCAGTTATTCCTGCATGGTATTACTGGGAAAGGGCTGCAATGTAAAGAGAAAAGAGCGCAAACAAAACTGCTGGGCATGCGACAACACTGTTTTCTTCCTTACAAGGAACTATTTAGCCCTTGGTGTTACCAGCTTTAAAACTCTGTTCCCTTTCCCTGGCTTTATGTTGCTGCAAAATACCAATTTACATTGAGGAGTCCAATTCTAAGACCAAGTGGGATCGAAGTACCAGGAATTTAACTGATTTCAAGTTAAATTTGCTCAAAGTCTTTAACTGTGATTTAGTTGGTAGGGGAAGGAACTGCGGTACCAAAACTTAAACAAAAATAACTGGCAGTGTTAGTGTTTCACTGAAAATCTTGTGTACTTCAGCAGCTCAGCTTCAGCAGCACCGAAGCTGAAATCGGAGATTGATTCCTGGGAAACATTTGTTTCAAATGTAAAGAAACAGCTGCAAAAAGTAGAGGTAAGCCGTAATTTCTCTCCAATTACTGAACTGCATGTTTTTTAATTACAAAAGAAATAGCTAGAATTAAGTCCAGATTATTTAAGTATGGTTAAAATTAATAATTTCAGTTTTATAAAGGCAAAAATCTGTCTTTTATACGCTTGCTTCAAAATTGGTTCCCACAGCAACAAGTCTGGCCTTTTGTTTTTTTTCTATTTTTTGAACTTCAGAAATCCATGCAGCTTCTGTAAAAGCAACAGAAACTCCCTATGGAAAGCTAAGATGTAAAATGTCTCGTCTGAGATTTCATAATCACAGAACGGGTTGGGTTGGAAGGGACCTTACAGACCATCTAGTTCCACCCCCCCTGCCATGGGCAGGGACACCTTCCACTAGACCAGGTTGCTCAAAGCCACATCCAGTCTGGCCTTGAACACTTCCAGGGATGGGGCATCCACAGCTTCTCTGGGCAACCTGTTCCAGTGCCTCACCACCCTCTCTGGGAAGAACTTCTTCCCTGACATCTAATCTAAACCTCCCCACTTTCAATTTAAGCCCGTTACCCCTTGTCCTGTCACTGCAGTGGAGTAACCAAGGAGTCAGTATTGCACAGATGTGGGGTGGGAGTAAGGGTTTCCCGAACCTTTTCAAGCTTCAGTGCAAGTCCTTAAATACAGATGTTTTACTATAGCAGAGGGCAGCCTCGCGTCTCCGTTTGAAAGGCCCGGTATCACCGGTGTTTCGGAAAAAAGCAGTTGTGTTAATGCCATTTTAAATGAAGAGTGAGCTTTAGTTGATGTGGAGGATAATTTGGGTTCCTTCTACAGGCTGAGTATGAAGAAAAAATTCAGATGGTGGAAAATGGCGTACGGAACTGCCTCACTAAAAGGGAAACCCTGGATCCTCCTTCTCCTCCCAGTGTGTCGGTATGTGTCTGATGTAGCTGGTTATGAGTTCTTGAAGTCTGCATGGGCACACCTGTCCCCTGTGGGGTGTCTACGTAAGGAACGTGAATACGTAGCCTCGAACGCAACGCGATGTGGCTCTCCGTGTGCCCAGTCAGTGCTCCAAAGGAAGGGGTGACCGCACATCAGTGCGATGGAGTGCAGCGAGAAGCACATCCTCAAGTCCGCTGAGAGGCTTCAGCTGTTGGAGGTTAACTTCGGAATGCTTCGTGTTCTGTCTGAATTAGGACTGATGTCATCGCCTGTCACGACTTTCCTGTAGCGCCAAAATGCACAGGGACAAGGCTCCGTGGTGCCAACACATGTGACTGATTACGGGTACCAAAATCTACTTCCAGTCCTGTTACAAACTGGATGGAGCATAGCCTTTTATGGAGACGCATCTGTAGCGACTATGTCCCAGATAAATACCATTTAAAACAATTTTCTCCTGGGACAGCAGTTCGCAGAGGCTTTGCTCAAGTGCTGGCAGTTGCTCCCCAACCCTGCGATCGATCATTCCCGGTGCAGGGATGAAGGCAGCCCGAGTCAGTACCCCGGGAACTGTCGGCTGACGTGGTGGTGGGCAGACGCGTGAGGCGCTTACAGCCAGGCCCCCTGCAGCAGCGGGGCCGACCTGCCTGCCACCACGCGCTGGCGGTGAAACTGAGAGCAGGGCAGAGCGCTGATGCCGTCCTGGAGACAAACAGCACTCGGGAACTGCTGGGGCAGGGACTGTTTGGAGTATGGAAAAGAGGGTCTGATCATCTCTCAAAATAAGGGAATTGACCCAGTATGTAAAACGCAGTCATAGCACGCAGACAAATGAAATCCCTGGATCCCCCAAAGATGCCACACTACCTTTTTTTAATAATTATCCTCTGCAGAATGTCACGGGTTTTAATCTTGTTTGGTTTTGGTGTAATCGTGATTTGAGGCTCAGCTCTAATACTCTGTATTTATGATGGTTACTACAGTTTTTCCAGATTTAACACAACTAACAGTTACACTTAGGCTCTCCTGCACACCTGTTCTTCCCCACTTTTTTTCCAGTTGTTTCGTTTCTCCTTGCTGGCACAGAACTCTTTAAGAACACGCAGGTGACTGAGTTACTGTCCTGAGGTCACTGTCAGTTTACAGGCAGGGATAGAGCGGCTTTTGAGACTCTGGTTCTGCATTTGGTATCCTGTATTACTGCAGTAAAAACAGAGTAACCTGTTGGGAGAGAGAACCACAAGTCTTTCAGCTTTGAGAAGACTTCCGTAGGCAAATACCGAGTCCAAAATGAAAAAGACTTCATGAAAATCCTTTTTCTCCCCATTTAATAAATTCTGTTCATTGATTAAACACCTTTATAGAGAAGGTAAACCATCACTTCAGCACTGAAGAACACAGAACAAGAACCAGCAGGTTTGACTACAAAGAAATGTAGACTTCAAGTTCGGTCAGAAAGCAACCTTCCTAGAGCAGTCAAGTTCTGAAACAAGTAGCAGTTGGGGGGTCAAACAACTAAACTTATTCTAAGGAGTTCTTGCCATTTATGGAAGAGAAGTCATCAGTGCAAAAAGTCTTCCTGGATCATGTCAGCTCCCAGTTTTTCAGGATGAAAACGTATTTGTTTAAAAAAAAAAAAAATTACACGTGGTTAAAAGCAGTGAATTTTGTATTCTCAAATCGCTGGCAGTTCTGTTTCTACCACCCACCTCAAGTTGTACTTTACACCTTAGAGCTGCCGACAGCCCTGCACTCCTTAGCAGAGCCAGGTAAAAGGAACAGGTTGCTCCCCTGTCTAACCCTGTTTCAAACAGGCCGTCTGTCCATAGTAGTTACTGAAGAGCACCTTTGGGCGACAGCTTTACTGCAGTACAGCAAGTTACCGTCAACTGATACGGTCCTCCAGTTCCTTAGCGTGACCAAACGTGTCACGGTTCATGCTGCAAACGCTTGAGAGTCCTGCTCTGTTTACTCACTGTTTTTCCTGTGAAATCTGTTTATTTCCTAGACAAAGCAAGGCAAACCAACAGTCAGTGATCCAGCTGTCATCGCATGTTCCTCTGCATCCGCACATCCTGACTCGCTTCCTGCAATTTCAACTTGTGAAGATCGTGGTCCAACACATGCTTCGCTCAGTACGCAGGCCGAGGTTAAGCCAGCACATGCAAATTCTCAGTCTCACCCTGCAAGCGGTGGGGCAGCGAAAACACACTCTAGGCCTCTGGAAGGATCGTATTCCGATAAAGTTTCAGCCACTTGCCCATCAAGGGCTTCTGGAAGTAATAGTGTCCAGCCAAATCAGAACCCCCAAGGTGACTCTGCCGCACAGCTGAGGCCTCCGGGACTGCCGAACAACAAAAAGCTTCCAGAAGCATTTGAAAGCGACGTTGCGTGTCTGCAGACCATATTCCCCAACTACAGCAGGTGTGTGATTTAACGTGTTATGGGGGCAGCAGAAGTGCTGGACATCCTATGGTCAATCACAGACTCACAGAATGGTTTGGGTTGGAAGGGCCCTTAAAGACCATCTAGTTCCACCCCCCCTGCCATGGGCAGGGACCCCTTCCACTAGACCAGGTTGCTCAAAGCCTCATCCAGCCTGGCCTTGAACACTTCCAGGGATGGGGCATCCACAGCTTCTCTGGGCAACCTGTTCCAGTGCCTCACCACCCTCTCTGGGAAGAACTTCTTCCTGATATCTAAACCTCCCCACTTTCAATTTAAACCCGTTACCCCTTGTCCTGTCACTACAGGCCCTTGTAAAAAGAGCCCCCCAGCTTCCTTGTAGGCCCCTTCAGGTACTGTAAAGTGCCAAAAAGAATTGATTTCTTAGTAGACATCTTCTATTTCCCAATGGGAACAGTGTCAGTTCCCCTCCTTCCCCTTCCACTCACTGAGATGTTCCTTAGGGCAATAGACCTACAGTGCCAACTTACATGTTTGGGGTCTTTTTGTCAGAACCACCAGCAAACAGAAGGACTCCTGCTATTGCACTGTTTGGGGGTTTTTTACAGTTAAGGTAGCCGGTCCTGGTTTATCAAGGGGCATTGGCAGCAGGTACCACACTTCATTGGAGAAGGGTCATGTCGTAAAGGCTGTACCCCTGTGAGTCAGATGTGGAAGCTGCAGCTTAACCAGCCAGTAATGGTGTCCTTTCTGTCCCTCCAGCTTGGACTTGGCTAGCTTCATAAAAGACTTTCAAAGAAGAAACGGGAATACGTTGTCAGGCTTGAGCTCAGACGAAATTCTCAGCAGAGTGACAGAACTCATTCTGGACCAGCAGAATCAGGTGCTGTGCTGCGCGCCGCTGCTGCCTTCTCCGCTCTGTGTCTCTGACAGAAACGGTGCAGCGCAGTTGAACTACCCTTTGCTGTCAAGCTCTGAAATGCAAACTCACTCGACATTCTTTTCCCGTACCTGTCCAGGCACCACCTTCAACGGGGAGACTGCTGAAGTCTGTATCCTCTGCTTTGCCAGTGCAGACTGGAACTCGAAGTCGGGAAGTACCTGCAGAAGAAAACGTGCCCAGCCCGCCCAAGGCAAGACCTGCGCTGAAAAACACCTCGAGCAGAAGTGCCCCGCAGCCAAACCTCCAGCCGTGGGGAAATGTTGGAGCAACACCTAAATCTAAATGGAAAAAACTAGACTATGCGGTAAGTTCTCCGCTCTTTTGAGGAACGTGAAGTTGCCATGTGCTTATGACAAGACAGGAAATAGTCAGTCTTGCTGGGAAAAATAACTGGCTTGTTCATTTTCTGTACAAAAGTTGAAATATATTTGCTTAAAATCAGTAAGGTTATTGACTTATTAGGAGTTATTAGCTTACTTGTTGGTAGCTTTCAGGTAACTTAACGCTTTATGTGTAGGCCTCCAGTGATGATCCCTGCACAATATGTCACGACGAGCTGAGCAGAGACTGGTGTGAACTGGAGTGTGGGCATCGCTTTCACACACAGGTAAGGAAGGGGCGTTTCTTGGCACTTCTATGCAGACGCTTACCAACAGTTACACTCTTGTTCCACCTTCTGATCCCCTCTGACCCTTCAGCGCTTCAAGATCAGCACACGGTGATCTTTTACATACCTGTACACCAAGAGTTGCTGTAGGTACAGTCTTACTGCGTCAGAATCTTTCCAGTTTTTAGATTTTTTAACTGAAATTCACTGTCAGCCCAGCGTTTGCCACTGGACAGTTGCACGTGTGTTAAAACCACCTGGTACCTCTTCCCCGTGTCGGGTTGCTGCTGCTGAGTAGGTGCCAGGGTGGATCCATCAGCGCAGTGTCAGAACCAGGGAAGAGTTTTCTAGCTGAAGTTCAGCAGCAGAGAGCGTGCTGGGAAGGCGCTCACCCACCCCAGGCAATTAGTACAGTAGTTAAGCTGAACCCTTTATACCAACCTTGGTTTCCTCACCAGCCTTTTCCCCGTTCCTGCAGTGCATCCGAACGTGGCTTAAGCAACACTCAAGTACCTGCCCCATCTGCCGCGTTCATGCTCTGTTACCGGAAGACTTCCCTGAGCTTCCTGCACGGAACAAGTACATCTAAACCATATTTGAACACACTGGAAGATGCAAAGTGGCTGCAGAATAACCGCCACGATGAGGAACAGAAACGTGATGCCTGGGAAGAGACAGAACCCTGGTTTTACTGCAAATGGTAGGACTCGGACAGATGCATTAAGGCGCTGGCGCTGCCCCGGCACCCACCGCGCCCCCCTGCCGCCTGAATGCTTCAAGCTGGTGCAGTTCAGAGGCCAGCAGGGTGCAGAACTGATAGGGCTTTTCGCTGAGGGATATTTAAACTGCTCTCTGCTCCTCTCGAAGGGTGGTGTGTAATCCCAGCAACGTGGGGGTTTTCTTTCCGAGCTTGCACCGCCCTGGAAATAACTTGTCATTCAGATTACCCACTTGTTTGCTATAATTATTATTAGTGGAGGTTGGAACAGCCAAGCCATCACCTTCCTCTGGCATAAACAGTTACAGTTTACCTGCAGGATTCCAATCAGGCCTGTTGTGAGCATTACAAAGGTAGTTTGGATAACTGCAGCTCCTTTCTCTGCATAAATCCGTACCTAATAATTCAAATTGTTTAAATAGTAATGTTTTAAGGTAAGAAGTTAGGTATTCATGTGATTCTCTGTGTTTCATTGAGTTGGAATTACTGTTGCTCAGATCTTTAATCTTGAAATATGGGTTGAATTTCCCTCATTGCTGAAGAGCCGATTTGTTCAGATGAGAACTAGAGGGTTTTTATCTTTGACACGGCTGTCCTGTGCAGGCATGTTCAGCAGCACCCTGAGGTGCAGAATGCAGCTAAGCACCCGGCTGTCCTACTGCTTTAAAGCCAGAGCTTGCCTGAGCCCCTTCACCACAGTAAGATGGGGCTCAGGTCCCCAAAAGGCCAGGCCTGCTGCGGGTACCCTCTGAGAACAGTGTGACTGTCGTCGGACACCAGCAGTGTTACGCTGACGGTGTGAGATTAAGCTAGCTGACTCTAGGGATCATTTGTTTCCCAACTGAGTGTGTGTCCTCCCCATTACAATTTGTAACTGATTAATCACAGACTAGCTTATTAACTGGCACTTAAGTCAAAAATAAAGTTACTGCTGCAGCTGCTGTCCGCGTACTACCTTTGCGCAGTCTGAGTTACGGGCGCGTCACACACACAGTGCTAGAGGGCTAAGGCGCCTCGCCCTCATCAGCTTCCCTTATTTTTCTTGGTGTGGGGGATATATATATATACACATTATGGCCTTAGCTCTTCACAAAAGCAGCCTCAGGGCAAGAGCAGAGGTATCCCTGACCTGCAAACCAGTCCCCTACGGGCCACATTTGACTGTGTTCTCCAAGAAGAAGGTCAGCCGCCTTGAGGCGGCAAGGGCAGGCTGGCCATGCACAGAACTGACACTTGCATACCTGTGCTTGGTGCCAGCCAATCCCATTTTCCCTAAACCCAGAGCATAGACAGGGCTCCAAGTTCCTAACTTAAGCAGGATGGATGGGTTTTGATCTATGTTCCTTTTCACTTCCCTGGCTCCTGTAAGCTGGAAGGATATGAATGACTGCCAGAGGCAGTTCTGGTAAGAGCAGCCCCAGGACCAGTACTGTACCGGGAGAAGGGCAGGCTCTAGCTCTGCCCTACAGGTGCAGGTCTACTAGGGATGCTGGGGCCTAAAGGACACCAGTCCATCTTCCCAAGTAACATCTGAAGGTGGGGACAGTACTACTTCGAGCAGCAGGTGGCACTCGTGTAACACTGCCCAGCCCTGAAAGAGCAGCTGTTCATTTCCCAAAGTCAGCCTCGACACTTCCTAAGATCAGGACTCGTAAAGTTCTAGTAAACAGCTTTTTCCCCTTTAAGACTGCTGAACTAAGAACTGCAGCTGTTTATTCCTAAAACACAGATGATACAGAACCAGAGCCAAACCTAGAATTCCATTTTCCTCTTGGCAATGCTGCTGGATAAAGCCGAAGGAAATTATTTTTTGGCAGTTTTCTTAATTCTGTCTTTTCAAGTTGACACCTTCACACACCTCACCTGCCTCCTTCCCACATAACACTGTATGGAAAACTCACAATTGGAATGGAACATGTGTTAACATCAAGATGTACAACTCCTTGGTGTTGGGAAGGGCAGTTCTTGCTGAAATTGTTTTCCTGTACAGCTCCTCTAAGGTGCTACAAACACCTGAACGTATTTACCTTTCCGGTCACTTACGTGTGTACTTGAAGCTGAACAAGGGTGAGACTAACTCACCTCATGCAAAACAGCCTGGCCTGTCTCCCTTGGAACGGTTAGCGGTAGCATGACAAGTCTCACCCTGAAGGCACAGGGTACCACAGCGCGGAAGGTCGTTTAACGCAGGTTTTCCACGATGTGGCATCGTCTGGTCCGCAACCACTGCCTGATGCTGTCTGGCCCGTCGCAGACGTTGCTTTTTTACATCAACACCCAGCTGTGGGAGTCTCAGAAAGGGGAAGATGGTGCAATGCAAAGAGTAAGTATGTTCTCAAGCTACAAGCTTCTGACTGGTGGTCTTTTTCCGTGCTGTTTTACACACAGCAAAGACAAAGGAGGGAAAACTCAAAACTTCAGTTGTAAGCATTCCTGGAAAACAGACTCGTGTTCCCAATTTGGTTAAAATTCATTTGGTGTTATTTCACATCATTCATTTCACATTCCCCTTGTGATGCTCCTCCCACACCACGACCCTGCACTGATGTAGCACCATTTGCTACACCCCTTCAAAGGCACTACTCAGGGTTGTAGCCTCCTCCCTCTCATTCATACACCATGCGTAACAGAACACACTTGTTCCAAAGTCCTTAAACCCAGTATTACAAAGTGAAATAAGGCAAGAAGCTTACTACATATTCCTACACCTTGTAGAAATACACAGAATCATTCCTTCTGGATTTGTCCAAGAAAAACTGGGGAAAACATGGTGGTTCAAGTCAGGCCCCTGCCACAGGGACACACCCACCTAGGCTGTCACAAGGCAGGCCATGTCTTTGCAAGGGTGAGAGAGAACTGGAAGCACAGGAACTACCAGCACTGAGAACGAGGTGATGTGTTTTCAGCTGGAGTAAGACATGGATGAAGTTTCACTCTGCCTCTGAAGAATTCTGTCCCTTTCCAGTAAATCCTGAAGTGATTCTCCTCTACATCCTGCAGAGCTTCAGGGGGAAGTTCTCTGTGATGAGGTGATCGTCATGCAGAATGACAACAATGTTCACTTCAAATTCTGGAAGAAGGGGAAAAACATAAAACACAAGGAGTTCCACATTAATCTGGATGGTGAACATACTCCAGGCAGAAGCTCACCACAGGCATCCCAGATTGTGGGACATTACTAGAGAACCTTGGCTTGTTGGAATCTTTGGGATTCCTCTGTATTCGTTTCTGTATCACTGAAAACCCACGACATACGGTTTTCTGGACAACAGGCAGAGTTCAGGCATTGAAGTGTTTTGGGAAAGATGCTGCACACCAGTATGCACTGCTTCCAAGCACATGGGTGGAAGAGTTAGGGAACAGAAGAAGCTGGTGGTGTTGATCAAGAAACACGAAGTCAGATACAGCCTGACCTTACCACTTCTACTGCTGAGCCTGTTCCTAAGGGGAACAAAAAGGATGGGAAACAGCAAGAGGGGTTCACACTGGTCATGAAAAGGAAGGGGGTCATCTTGGCATTTTTTTTCTTGGACTATTACTCATGTGTTTAACCACACATAATGCTTTGGCAGAAAAAAAGATTACCTGCCACTTACACTGCTTCTCGTGCCCCTTGGCCATGTAATTCCATGGAGCAGAAGTAGCTCAGTAGTCACACAACTGCTGTTTAGACAGAAATATTTGGGCTGTATTTTCTCAATCCGTACGAAACACAGCAGATTACAATCCTGTTCAGGAAACCACTACAGGGAAAAGGAGGGATGTCCTTGGTTCTTCTTGCAGTGCTGACAGTGGTTTATCCCGTTACCTGCCAGAAGCTAAAGCCAAACTAGGAACTTCTCTGAGACGAGAGATGACAGCAGAGCAGCAAGTCCTGTGCACTTACCAACTTTGAAGTTTGTTGTTTCCAGGGTAGGGCAGGTGAACAGCCTGGGAAACACCATGTATATAGGAAGTGGCAGGCCCCTACAGACATCCCCATCAGCAATCTGGATGTTCTGGATCTCCGTGGCATCTCTGGCGTAACCTTCTGCGCACCCTGTCCAAAGCCGGAAATTCAGCGGGAAAGAGAGAGTGTTGGCCAAGATGTACAACAGTGATACACCGGGTTGGGGGCGGGGAGGCAGTATGTGTGGCCTGCAAGTTTTCACTGAGTTAAGGATGAGAGAGGTTGTTTAAATTCATCTTTGGACTGTTGCACCTGAAATGCCAACCAGTTTGGTGCAGGGCTTTTTAACTGCAGGGCTCCTGACACAGCCTATCAGGTTCAGGCCGACGGAGCGCGAGCGGAGATCAGGTCGGTCTCTTCTCACCACCTTCTGCTTCCAGAGAAACTTACCGCAGGTTTCCACGCGGACCAGCTGCAGCTCAATGCTTTTGACGGCGGCCTCCGCGCTCTCCACTACCAGCTCCCCTGTTAGTGGCTGCGTAATGACGCAGTTGGTAGAACTGAGATGGCCTCTGATGAGAAATTTTGGAAGTGAAGCTCTCTGAAAAGGTGGGGGGAAAGACACAACTGTAGGAGCAGCCTCAGAAACAAACACATTACAGACAGACAAAGTATACAGGAAACGCCCAAAGGTTGCAAAGAACCCAAAAGCCCAGAGATGCCTCACACAGCTTAATGCATTGGGGGGGGGGGCATATTTAAAAGAGGGGTTATTTCTCTCTTCCTACCCTCCCCTTGACATGCATTCCCCCTACTCACTCCATCCACAGAAGCAGTTTTCCTGGGATGACCAGGCAAAACTTGGCTACAACAATTAATCCCAAAGTGGAGAACCCCATGGTGAAGGAGGTAGGGTGGCAGAACTAACGGGATGGTCACGTTAGCTCTGCTGGCAGTGCTCCAGACAACAGCATTCTGCTCCCACAATGTTAGGGATTACAGTACAGCCCGTTTCAGTGACCTTCCCACCTTTTTAAATTTCTCTCTCACGGCCGCTGCTACTGGGAGGGAAGACAGGTGTTTAAAGATCTTTGGTGTCTTGGTACTTAATCACTATGCCACATCTTGGATTAAACAATTAAGGGCAGTTAATAAAGAGCTTAATTTGCATACAGGATCACACATGACTGCTAAAATTTCCTTATCAGCCAGCACGTTTCCTACATTTTAAGGAAGGAGCAGTAACAATAGCTGATCAAGGATGACAGCCTATGAATCGGTTTCTATCTAAGACCAAGGCAGGGCTTTTGCCCCTCCCTCTCTCAGGCATCACCGATATTCTCTGCCAGCAGAGACTCATATGCCACCAGCTCCAGTTACCTGTCAAGTTCTGGTAGGAGCCATACTGAAACCGTCGAGTTTTCTACCCACAACTGAGCTTGTACCTTCACCATCCAACTGTCTTTGAACTCTCTGAGCATCCTGCTCTAACCTTCCCTTTCTTTTGCAAGCCTTGCTCTTCTCTCCCTCCTTAATTTTTTGCTGTCCATGTCTTTGATGTCAGCCCCTACTTTCCAACCATCCGTTTACACTTGCCTGTGCCGTCGGATTCCCTTGCCCACATAACTGATACTCCCTTCTTCCAAACCAACTCTCTTGGTGCAAACTGTTCTCCTCCCAATCTGTTTGCTTTGCTTCTTAGTCCTGGCTGCCAGTAGCAATGGCAGAAGAGTTCTCCTCAGCTACTGTTTCACTCAGATACCCAACACCTCTGCAGAGTTTAGCTGTTCGACTCAAAACGAATCTTCGGGGGAAATAGAGAGGAATTTTCCATGTGTTTAGTAAACATGACCTCACTTGAGTATTTCCTCCTAACTTAAATAACAGAAGTTACATCCCTGACACAAGCACCCTATGACATACTGAGTCCTAATAATACATTAGTAAAATGCCTTTTTACTGGATGATCCCCAGCAGGGTCTTCTCATCACCACTATTATTAGACAGAGAGTTGCTTCCCCGCTTCACGGGGACATTGTAGAGCTGCCCCCTGAAGTGTGGTGCTCAGGAAACTAAGGGAGAGAGATAAAAGGAACCTCATAGAATCACAGAATGGTTGGGGTTGGATGGGACCTTAAAGACCATCCAGTTCCAACCCCGCTGCCATGGGCAGGGACTCCTTCCACTAGACCAGGTTGCTCAAAGCCTCTTCCAGCCTGGCCTTGAACACTTCCAGGGATGGGCCATCCACAGCTTCTCTGGGCAACCTGTGCCAGTGCCTCACCACCCTCTCTGTGAAGAACTTCTTCCTGATACCTAATCTAAACCTCCCCACTTTCAATTTAAACCCGTTACCCCTTGTCCTGTCACTACAGGCCCTTGTAAAAAGTCCCCCCCAGCTTCCTTGTAGCCCCTTCAGGTACTGGAAGGTGCTATAAGGTCTCCCCGGAGCCTTCTCTTCTCCAGGCTGAACAAGCCCAACTCTCTCAGCCTGTCCCCATAGCAGAGATGCTCCAGCCCTCGGAGCATCTTCGTGGTCCTCTTTGTGGAACAAGAACATGGAGGCCACTTTCCTCAATCTTAGCCTACAAGACTTGGTATTTTAACGGCATATTTCCCCTCAACCCTTACTATGCTTGTCAGGACTCTTCATATTTTAATTGCAGCTAGGTCATCTCTTGTGGGACCTATCATTTACATTCTGTTTCATAATCCCCCAAAAATTAGAATTGAGAACATACAAGCAAATCTATCCTGGGTTTTCATCTAACCTCTTTCTGCTTTGCTTGGCCACTGCAAACCTCCTCATCAGTTTTCTAGTAGACTACCAGAAATTACAGTTTAGGGCCCGCTATTAAACTGAAGCAAGAGCTTTTAACAGAGTCTTTGCTAAGCCAGTGAGTGGAGTAGCAGGGCACAGAAATGAAAGAAGAAACAGAAAATAATCTATATGCAAACATGGTTCATAGGAAGAGCAGACTGCTGAGAATGGAGTATTTAGTAGTAGTCTCAAAAGTAGTTTTACCACCAAGAACAGCAGCTATAAAAACCTTGTGTCTGGAAAAACACATGCTCTCAGTGTGCAGCCATCTCCAGATGACTCTCCAGTCTCTCCAGAGACAGGAGAGGCTTCAGGACACAACCTACTCATCCTCTAACGCAGCTGGGTTTAAAGTTCAGTCACAACAGCTGGCTGGTTTTCTGGAATCACCACCTCCACACTCAAGAACAGTCTATTCCAATGTGCAGGAAGCCAAGCAAAGTTAGGAAGAGAACTGCACGGAGGAACAAAATGCTACTGATAAAAACCATATAAAGTAAAAATACACGAGACAGAAGTAGGGTCAGGTGATCCAGGAGAACGTAAAACCACTATCCCAGTGTGCAGGGACGGTTTTGGAAAAGCCAAAGCGCACCTGGAGTTCTTCAATGACATCTTACACTCAGAAAAAATGGTAAAAATGTTTAACCATTACTAAATAAAGTTCCACCTTAGTCACCGTGGTCACAAGAGATCAGGCAGAATCACTTTATTGCTTACAGAAATAAAAAAGGAGAAGAGGGAAAGAAAAGAGTTAATTATCTGCAGGGCAGCATTTAATCCTTCCTCTCTTTCTTACTCAGAATCACACAAGCATTGCATTTAAAATAATAAGAAAACCCTTACCTCTTTAACATTTTGCAGAGTTTCAGGGGTAATTGTGAAGTCTACTGGGCTTGGCATCAGTTTCCCTTTCTGTGACTATAAGTAAGGAAAGAGTTAAACTGTAAACAACTGTTTACAAAACACAGAATATTAAAAGAGACAACCAAGTCAAGCAACCGTTGAGTGTGTTAGTTTTCAGGATTGTCTTGATACTGAAAGTATGCATCTGTGTAATAAAAACCCTGATATTTCCTGCCTTTGTTATTAAATACCATTATAATATTGCCTAAACATTCACATTTCTGCATTTATATATAATTACATTTTATACGTCAGTTGCAATGTTTCGTTTAATTCTTAATACTTGTAAGTTTGGGCAGGGGTGAGGGGGGGGAGACTGTAAGTGAGCTTGCTCCATTGCTTCAATTACGCTCTAAAAACTCTCCCTATCTTATCATCTCTGAGCGCTTGGAATTTTCTCCGGCCCTATTAACAACAGCTCAGGCCTTCCTAAGCCATCCTCATATTACTAGGAGACCCTCAGCTGACAGCATCTAGTGCAGTGCTGAGGTAACGGGCTTAGCGCTCCGGCTTCTTTAACTGTAGAATAAAGCAAACTCGGTCCAGGTTAGCTGTCCACACTGGAGAAGCGATTCTGGGGGCACATTATTAGAGTTGGTCAGTATCCACCTACACCGCTGATCGCAAACCCACAAAGTCTCTTCGCAAGTGGCTGAACGAGCCCTGGGCTCTGCTGCCATGGCAGCCTGTACTCTGCTTCAGGCAGGCGAGCGCCGCGTACTGTTCCCCAGCTTCCCTCGCCATCCCTGCCTCAGCGAGGTGTGCTGTCTCTTCCGTACGTATATTTAGAGTAGGCGGCCGGCGCAGCATCGGTTACGAGAGACCCATTTGTACGTATCGGGGAGCTGGCAGAGCACACCACCACCAGTGCGCCCAGCTGGAACCCTTAGTCAGCATCTACCCTCGCTACTGAAGAATTCAAAACAGCTTCTGCTGCCCAGCTGCAAGATGGAAGGTATTAGCAAAAGATTGGCTGTATTTTCCCATAAATGACAAATCCTGGCAAAGAATAAGGTTAAGGGAAATGGTACGTTGAGCACTGACAATGAGAACTGTATGTTCAGTAAAACCTCATTAATTCACCCTGACTGAGAGATTCACGACTTACCGACTTGTGATCCAAGTAGTGCTGTAGTGGGAACAAGAAATAAACCCACCAAACTGTGTAATATCCACTTTGTTCACTATTTTGACAAATATGGCTTACTTGTAATAATGAACCAATAAAACGTAGCATAAAATATTTTAGAAAATAATGAAATCTTACCAACAGGAAACTTCCTTACAGCACCTAGGAAAGTCTTTAAAAAAAGGTACTGTAGAACTAAAATAACTATTTCCACCATTACACATAAGTAAGACAAAAAGTCTAGTATTTTATTGTCCTGTTAAGAGTTCAAAGGAATGATACGAACAGTACGTTCCTGCAAGTTGTGGGTGGGGAAAAACAGACACTTAAATTAGGCCTGCACAGTCTGTACTGACGTCAGATGCTCTGGACGTGCACACAAGCCAATATAAACTAAACCCCAACCTGATATAAGGACTTCAAACAAGCAGCAAGAAAGCATTCCTTGTAGGACAGTCAGACCTTATCCCACAGGGATATGTCCACAGGAGGAAGGCCGTCCCCGTGTTGCTAACCGCCGCACGCGGAGATGTGTTAACCCAGTTATCTTAGTGTGTTACCAACCGGGGCCTTACTTAACAGCTAAGGTGATTAAGTGACAAGCTGCTTATTTCCAACTTCATGCAGCCCCAGCCTTGATACTTTGAGTCAGGGCTCTGAATCGTAGTTTATCGTCTAAAGGACGGAAATCAGGTATTTTCTCTTCACCAAGGAACTCCCATTCTAGGACAGGCATCCTGTTCTAGGTGCCAGGAGCCTTTGGCTAAGAAATGCTCAGGTAACCTAAACACTATTTCAGACGAGCACCATAATATTTACCTAACCACACCACTGTTTCTGAACTGAAAGGATGAATAATGAACTCGGTGCAGTATAAAAACATCTTACAATCCAAATCCTCTTGGTACTATTTTCTTTAAACAAAGAGGGATGCGTTATTCAAATGCGACGCAACTAACACCCCAGCTCTCCTGGAGGCTAGCTTCCTCTGCTCGTACGTGTCCCCTGTGTTCCTCTTACAGATTACATGGTTTTACTTGGTTTCCTAACCTTACTGTCAAACTTAAACTGGGGAGGGGAGGGAGACACAGACACACATCTCCCATTGTATAATTAACACAACCCACACTTACCAGTGAGTGGACAATGAATTCACAAGTCTTCGTTAGGTCTTTTGCCAGCAGAGAACGTCGCATATCACAACGCAGGGTATACTAGAAAGGACAGGACGGAGAGAAAGAGAAGAGAGCCTTAGTTAGGATTTCCTCTCTCAAGTTTTAATCTTTTTATTGTGTATGTGCGGAATGTTACTGCTATTAAAATTTAAGACATCGTTTAAAACAGATTAGTAGGCAATGTACATAGCAGGGATGGGGAAGGAGGTAAAGGGTATGCAATGATTTTAGATCCTCCCAAAAGAAAACTGATTTTTCTTTGTGTTTACAGCCACAAATGCTTTCCATATCTTCTGTGTTACATAACAACCTATGAGATTGAGAGACTAACTCTCAATCAATGGTTTGGGTTGGAAGGGACCTTAAAGACCATCCAGTTCCAACCCCCCTGCCATGGGCAGGGGCACCTTCCACTAGACCAGGTTGCTCAAAGCCTCATCCAGCCTGGCCTTGAACACTTCCAGAGATGGGGCATCGACAACATCTCTGGGCAACCTGTTCCAGTGCCTCACAACCCTCTCCGGGAAGAATTTATTCCTGATCCCCACCTTCAATTTAAACCCGTTACCCCTTGTCCTGTCACTACAGCCCCTTGTAAAAAGTCCCCCCCCAGCTTCCTTGTAGCCCCTTCAGGTACTGGAAGGTGGTATAAGGTCTCCCCAGAGCCTTCTCTTCTCCAGGCTGAACAAGCCCAACTCTCTCAGCCTGTCCCCACAGCAGAGGTGCTCCAGCCCTCGGAGCACCTTTGTGGCCTCCTCTGGACTCGCTCCAACTGGTCTATATCCTTCTGATGTTGGGAGATCCAGAGCTGGATGCAGCACTCCAGGTGGGGTCTCACAAGAGCAGAGTACAGGGGCAGAATCCCCTCCCTTGACCTGCTGGCCACACTTCTCCTGATACAGCCCAGGATACTGCTGGCTTTCTGGGCTGCCAGCACACACTGCCAGCTCAGGTCCAGCTCTTCACCCATCAGTACCCCCACATCCTTCTTCTCCAGGCTGTTCCACCCATTAAATGAGGAACTGCCTTTTAATACATAGCTGGACTTAAAAACAGCAGTGAGCAGTAAAGTCAGGCAAGGAGGTTAATTTTGCTGTTCACTGTTCAAAAGCTTGCTGCCAATTTCCTCCCCTTTCTATGCTAAAAAGGGAGCCATAAACCAGTGACTGAAAAACAGGCACAGTAACCACACACTTCAATGTCTATAATACCACCTTAAATGTCCTTGTAAGACAGGGAATTTGTTGGGGTGGGTTAGGCTTGTTTGTTTTGGTTTTAATTCCTTCTTTACAGATGAGTAATTGGCACAAAGAGGTGTACTCAGACTAGGGACTCAGCTTCCTAACTTCTAGTTCATGGTGCCCCTCTGCACATAATCTGAATGTGTGCACAAGAATGAGACAAGGGAGAATCTCTCTTCCCATCACAGACTACGGCCTCCTCCGAGTTAATCACTGCTGAGCAAACCTTCTATTCCTGCACTATGCTCAGACCAAGGAACACCGTACAATACGGCAGCAGGACCACACAGGCCTTGCAGCTTGCCCGCCGCCTCCCCCTCAGTGTCTGATTAGAAGGTCTCTGCATGAGAGCGGAGACATACGGAGCCCCCAGATAACAGACCAATAACTAGATCAAGAAACAGAGGCTTGCTTTTGAACTGCACAGGACTGAGAGGTCGAGGAAGTGTTTCTTAAACCGCACCTTTAGTTACTCAAAGCATAAATAGGTGGTATACTGCTTGTAGTCTACTTTTCCACTTCTTGATTTGGACAAAGGACAAATATAAACATGTTAGAAGCAAATGAACTGCTTTCCTTTGATTTATTTAAAACTAGCAAGGTATTTTCAAGCAGTTCAAGCCTGATTTTCTAGAAAACAGACTTAATGTTCCCTAATTTCTATCCATGTATCTGTTTTAGCAGGTATCAGTGCACTTTAAATAACCTTGGGACAGACTGCATCTTCCTCTTCAGGACAGCAGGACTCTCAAAGTTTGGCTGAAACCTAAGGATTAATCTTTTAATGGCATTTTATCCCCAGTTTGTACAGAGAAGCTATGTAGATGAGAGAGGGAATGACAAAACAACCCAAACATCCACTATTGAAGTATACCTCAAAACAACTGATATTGATCATAGGCAATTTATCTGGATTACGGAAAGCAACTCAACTCGGTTTGCACTTTTTTTTTTTTTTTAACATACCTACCACAAACAACAGATGTTACATTAGGAAGAAAGCAAAGACTGAAAAAAAGATATGGGAAGTACTTAAAAAAACCCCATCTGCACGTAGGCAAAAAACAAGGGAATTTTTCTTTCAGTTAATTCTGATAGGTGAGGGGGTTTTTGGTGGGGTTTTGATTTGTTTGTTAGGTTTTGGGTGTTTTTTTAACCCCAGGCTCTAATAGAAGACTTCCAGTTCAGCTAAATATCCAAGAGTTTTACACTTTGTCATCAAATCCAATACTCTCAGCAGTGAGTTACAAATAGGAAAAAATAGTTTTACAACCCAGTGATTCTCCATCAGCGCCAGTCTGAAAATTTTTGCATTTAGTGGCTCCTTCAGCTTTCTCCTTGAAGAAAAACGAACACACACACACACAAAACCCAACCAAAACACATGCCTCAGTAAGAAAAAGCATTGTCTAACACAATATTCACATTCAGGAGGTGGCTGAAGAAAGACATGCCGTCAAAAAATAAACCCAAACCAAAAAAATACACCCAAACAAACTAACCCACTTATGGCATGACAGTTTTTAACCAAAAAAGGTCAAATTTCAAAATTGTGTTTCCACAAGATTCCGTTACAAGCCTGCAGTACATACAGATTTGGGTAGGAAATGTTACTACTCATCTCCACCGGAAAGCAAACAATTCATGTTTTAAGATGCTAAAAGCTCTCAACACTTTGGTTTGAGTCTTCATTAAGAAATTACACAGCCACATTTGTTTTGAACAAAAGGACACTGTGGTGCAGTCTTTTTTCATGAAGGGAAAGGATGTAGTTGTCTACAACATAAGGAGGATCTGATATATGTTACAGTAGTTCTGACAAGGTATTTGAGGCGAGACATCTAGTTACTGTTCTGTTTAAGGCATCATTCTTTAAAGATTTGTTCTACATAGAAGGTCTGAAACATTAAGTGATTGAAAGATTTCCTCCAGTTAGAGGATGCTTCTCATGAATGCAGGAAACCAGACTAGCTTCTTTGTAGGATTTATCCCCATGTCTTAAAATGGATCTGGTAAGTCAGTACACTTCATTTTGGACATTTAAGTATCGTTAGCAGGAATTGGTTGTCCACTATGCTAACAAAGTCTCACTGGTACTGGGTTAAGAGTACATACACTTGTATCTGGGTGTGTACTACTATACAGATTATCTACAAAATGGTAAATGCAACTTTTCACAATAAAAATCAGAACTAGATGAAAACATCACTTTGTAAGGGAACTGTACAAAATTTAACAAATGTGGCAAATATATTTTATCCTTTCTCGACCCAAAGCCCCTCTTCCCAGTATGCTTTTAGTTCTCTCTTGTACATCCCATGTTACATCTGACCGGATTCATTACCATCACCTACTTCCAATGAAAAGCTTAAACTTGCTGGAAAAGAAAAGGGTACAATCACAACAATTTTTTAAAAGCAACATTATATTGATGGGTTTCCGAGATCTCAGGATTTTTCCTTTGCCACAATTAAGAAGCGTTACCTGCTGTGGGAAGTGCTGACTCCTGGAAACTGGAACTGAAAAAGGCAACTAGAAACTACCTACAACTAGTACTTAAAAGGTTAACATGTATAGTGATTTTTAAGATCAAGTTTTATCTAGAAAATACAGTACACACCAAAGAATTCTATATTAATAAAGGGAAGCTTAAAAGCTGCCTACTCAAAGGATCTCTAACTTTCTGCTCCTTCTTCAGACTGAGAAAACAAAACATACTGCACTATGAAAAGAAAGCTTTATCACAAAATTTTATCCTCCTCTTCCATGGAATAAGAGATGCTTCAGGATACATTCTGCAGATAACACGAGTTATATATGACTGCCTTACCTGAATATTAACAAAGACACCATGATAGGTCTCATACAGAACTTTGTTCCCCTTCACATGCAATGGAAATTCAAATGGAATTTCTGTCTTGCCACTGGGAAGTTTCCCCGGTTTTACCATTTCAATAGTGCTGTTAATAATCTGAATAGGCTGAAAAGATAAACATTAAGAGGTTTAGGTTGAAGCAAAGTGACAGTCCCATCATTTCAAGAATGAACATCCACTAAACTCTAACACACTTCCTGAATTTCCAGAAACTTGGGTATATCTCCACAACACGCAGTTCTCCAGTCTTACAGTGAGAAGAAATACTGAGAATGCTTTCCTCAGGAAAACAATTTGTGGTCTATTTCATGGTTGCATCACACTACTGACCAAACACAGAGTGCTAAAACAGCAGAGAGTCTCAAGTGCTTTGAAAAGTGGAGTTCCTTTTTCTAAATTATGACCCTTAATAGCAGCAACAGGAATTGACAGGTGTACGCGCCAGCTGAGCAGCTAGCCATTCCCTACCACCTTCTCCTTCTCCCTTTCCCCGCTATCCTACCTTCAGCAAACCGTTTTGCAAACGTAGCTATACTGCCTCTAGACAGAGCCAGCCTTGCTTCAATCAGTACAGCCACGTTCGTGTGGAGCCTGATGTAACTTGCCCGCTAGATTCCAAACCCTGAAATTCCAAGCCTAGAGAGCAGTACAGAGGCCTTCCAGGAGCTCCTCAGTCGAACAGCCTGTGCACAGCCTCGTACTCCACAGAACAATCTGTGCAGGTCCGGTACCATGCCTATTAGCACACACTCTCTGCAGGACTATTGTGATACTGACTGATCTGGCACAGAAGTCCAATTAAACCCAGACACTTAAAAAATTGTAATATATTATTTTTTCTTTAATTCACGGTCCTTCAATGCATCATCCAGTAACCACACTATTTGTTACTGTATTTCAGCACTAAAGAAAACTCTCCAATCAGTGCAAGTTCATCCCCTAAAATGCCATCATGTATCACTAGATAATGCTGAGCATTTCTCTGCTTTCTATCATTTACATACCATGATGTGCTATAACTACCTGAGATCCATTAAGGCAAGATTTAATTTGAGAAAAGAGACAAAGATTTTTTGCTAGAAGTATTAACCTGCACAGGTCTTACCTTGACAGAGTTATAGAAAGCTTCGAACACTCCCACACTTTTGGCACTCAGCTGCAGATTCACTGATCCTTCCATCGTTAACGAGATGCCTTGGTGCTGGACTGTGTCCTTACTTGTTATGACCACCACTCCAGAAAGAACTTCCTAATAGTAGGCAAGACAACACGAAAACATTTGTTTAAATACAGTTATTCTACAGCTTTTATTCAGACAGCACACTTACTGATTTTCGAACTCAAGAAAACTGTTCCCAGAGAACAGTCTGACCTTGTCAGAGTAGACAAATACTGATACTGAAAGCAATGTGAGGGAGCGACCTCTGTACTTCTACTTTGTTTTCTTTACAAATATTCTTCTCCTACTTGCAGAAGTGCTAATCTGAGCTTCAATTTCTTGCCAAAGTTTCAAGATCTTCCTCTCCAGCAAGTTGAAAACTATCCTCATGAACAACTGTCACATCAGTTGGTTAATAGACAAGTTCCATTTCACATCTTAAAATGAAGTCCCAGGAGGAATTTTTATATGAAAAGTGGGACGGTCAGCCATGGGAGATGGAAGAGAAGGCATAACTGTAAAAGTGATGGCCATGCTGAGGATAAGACTCGCCTCAAGAATGGAGCAGAATAGATTTACAGCAAATAAGTACATAAATATACACTTGTTCTGCTACACAAGCAAATAGCATGCTACATGGGCAATAGCTTAAAAGTCTATCTAAATCGAAGGCACAAGATGTGTGACTCCAGATGCGTCACCTATCCCATGAAGAACGTTTTGTTTGCACAAGAACACCGCATCTCGGAAGTTCTAACACTGACAAAAAGATTAACTGCAGGAGAGCAACACAGTTCATTTTACATACCCCATAGTTTATCCTTCCCCTCTCCTACAACAGAGGATCCACTCCAATCCAGAGTTCCATGCCAAACATTCATACACAGCTGGAAATAGCAGCAAGTGATTTGAGAACCTGAGGAAAGTTTCTTGGGGCTAACCTTCTCTTCTGCTCCATGGTAATGCTCCCTGCACCTTCACCAGGCTTCCAGGCTAGACACCAAACCACAGATCACTCCAAGCACAGGATAATTCAGACTGCCCACTCTACGCTCGACCAGTTAAAACCAGTCTAGTTATGTACATCTCTGACAGAGGCTACTTGAATTTTGCCAGCCTTTTGTCTTTACTAGTGGAACAGGATGACAATACAGAAAACGGGTCAGGCGGTTTGAAGCAGAACAGGACAGCAGCAGAACATCAAGCATCGCAACGGAGGTTGATGCGCTGCAAGCCTGAAAAGAGGACCTGCAGCAAGTGGGAAATGCCAGGAACAGGAGGCACAAGCACAAAAGGACAGTGAAGAAAAGCTGACCTAAATACTGTACTGCTTTGCTTAACAGGCTTTAATTAGTACAAGCAATTAGGTTATTGCTTTGAAAAATGAGTACAGCTCAACTATAAGAAGCAAGGACGATCCTGAACATATGAACTGCTTTAATAAATGAGAACAGCCTCCCACCACACAGCAACAACCTATTCCCGAGTTACTGCCTACATACTTTCACATGACAAGGGTGCATGTATCTGGGGCAGAAAGGAGAAGAATGACTTGAAGATCAGTATGAATTTGTCTTATACCATTCAGTGTCTCTTAAGAAATGAAAAAACACCTCAAAACCACTTTCTAACAAAAACTTTTAAAGGAGGGAGAGGGAAGTATCATGAAAAAGATGCTACATTATTTACTTAAACTGTTTATACGCAATCAGTTTGATTGGGGGAGGAGGGAGGGGATTTTATATGCAATCAGATTATATATCTGTTTGATTGGGGGAGGAGGGAGGGGAAGAGGAAGTTAGCTCCGTCTTTTCTAGAGAGAGCTACCTTGTTCCTTTTTTTGTGCGAAACCAGGGTCTCCTCTAAATACAAAGCCATCAATATACTTGTCCTTCTAAAAAGTCCCAATCAAGTACATTGCCAGGTCTGTTTGCTACCTTAAGGAGCTAGAATAATAATTTTAGCTAGATAGTATGTATTTTCAGATTATATCACCTGGCAGCATCCCTGATAAGAATCTATAGTTCCATCTGATATCCACTATACATCCATTGTTTTGGTAGAGCAGAAGTCTACGGTCAGTTGGTTACCAACAAAACACCTGAGGTTCCTTTTACATTTCACTTTCCACATCACAGGCATTCACGTTTAGGACAAAGGGCAAACATTTGGCAACTTAAAAATTCACATTATGTTCACCTAAGTCACGTTTACTAAATATTCTTGAACATTTTCTTGCACATATGTTCCTCTATGCAGAACACCTGCAAATCTTAACTACTATATTCTTCTGATTATTTAGAAACTGACCATATTCAACAGAAAACAGTCTCCTAGACCAAACCAACTAGTCAATAGATGCTTTAAAAACCTCAATGTTCAGATTTACTAATTAGTTTGATTTTGAGAAAAAGTAAAAGGCTTCCTTGGGGACAAATTCTGACTTTGGACACACTTGTCAGCAGAAGTCTTGTCTGACATTAACTATGGCACCTTTCTTTGTACAATGCATTTGTCAGCCCTTTCAGCCTAGAATTCTTTGAATTACTGATCTCAGAATAACTGCCACAGTTACTGCACTCACCCTGTTTAGGTTTTATAAATAACATGCATCATTAGTTGTGCCTGTCCCCTCATTCCTCTAGCATTCCAGAGTTTATTAAATGAGCCTCAATGGCTCAAGAATTCTCCATCCAATTAAAAAAAAAAAAAAGAAAAAGCCTCCTGAACACAGATCTTCTGTTCCTAGGAACTTAAACAGCATTTTGCTGCAATAAGCCTTATTTTGCTCTTGCAAGATGTGCTATCAGGATACATTTTGTTGTCTTTTTGTTCTTAAATCCCTTATTACTTTAAAAAAAACAAACCAAAACCAACAAACCCCAACAACCCAATGTCATTAATCTTTTGGTCGAAGAAGTGGCAAACTTGTCTTTAGTCACAATTTGAAGTAATCTGTTTAAGCCAGCTTTTCTCAAATTGAAGTCTGGACAAAATAAAGGTCTTTGTTTTCTTAATTCCTCCAGTTCCTGATGATTATAACTAATGAACACAGAAATTGCTTACTGTTTATCACAACATGTTATTTTAACCAACTTCCTTTTTAAAAGCAGGAACACAATCTCAGACTTGCAAGATGCATGACTATTTTACAAATTTTGTGTCTGATTGCTTCCAATTAAAAACAACAGTCAACCCAGATCCAAAGAACAACTGAAAAAGAACAAAATAGGAGACAAGTGGAATTGTGGAGTTACGCTGGATTAATCATGGTCTCCAGCAAATTATGACTTAGAAAGCTCAGTAAGGAAACCCTTGTGCTATTAAAATGTAATAGGCAATGACAAAAAAACAATTATACCAGTGCATAATTTAGACATCACCTTCTTCCATATCCAAATGCAGCTTCAAATACATTCAGAAAACAAAAGATCAAGTCTAGCCACAGTATCCCTACTGCCATCAATAGCTAGGCACACACATCAGGATGAACTATTGTCTTCACTAAAGGAATCCCTTCATTTTCAAGTAGCATAGATGCATGCATATTTTGGGATGAAACTTGCCATAGACTGAAGGTGAAATTAACATAGCTACTGTCACTGAAGTATACAAGAATCAGTAAATTAAAAACAAACAAAAAACCAACACGCCAAACACACCACACATCCCAAACCTGCATACATCCCATGCCTAATTAAAGAGAGATTTGTAAGTCCTTTCTGTCCCTACAAAACTTCTATTAAAGAATCATGTTACACTTCCAGTGCACAGCTCTTTAATCACTGTTTTCCCCTCACTCAGGCCTCCAAATTTCAGGCCTAGTTAATGAACTAAAATTATAAACCTTTTCACATGGCGTTAAAGTGGAAGTGAACAAACAATACTGACAGATTTACTAACAATAAATCTTATTCAATTTCAGCTTCAAGACAAAAGAAATATCTTTTTCCTGTATAAGAAAAAAAAAATCCAGTTTGCAGTGATACAAGCAAGCCAAGTGAAGAAAATGTAAATGGGCACAGCATCATGATACTGAAATAACTCACTCAGATGCTTCTAATAACATGCATTAGCAAAACACTGTGAAAGTGAGACAGAGGAAGCAGTCTTTACCCCTATGATGCCACACCGAAAGGGACTTGTCCACAAACTGGTAATTTAGCTTTATCAAAGCCATTCTCTAGATGATTTGACAGTTGTAGAACAGATGCTGCATACCCTTTCGTTCAAATATGTTTTATACAGCTTTCCCGCATCACTCAATAAATTGAAACATGCTTTATACACTGCAACAGCCAAACTACTAACGTATGGGAAAGCTGTGTGAAAAGGATTTTTACAGTACAAGCGTGTGGCTGGATAGCAATAAAACAACAACAACAACACCCTGAAAACTTCTGCCTAAACAATACATCTAGAAAAAAGAGTGATAAGAGTAAGTCTCAAAAACATGGGTCATTTTTTTTTCTTAATTGCAAAGTCTTCAACAAAGAAAAAAGGCACGGTATTTTTTCAAGTAGCTGCAGAAGTTTAAACACGCACAATCACTTTATCACTGTCAACAACTACATCGGTGATAAAAGTTCTGAAATCAGACTCCTGCCGATTGAAAAAAAAAAAGACAAGATAGATTCGCTCTTGCCTAAACACTTCATTTAAGAGATTTCCTATCAGATACAAATAACACCTTGAGGCACTTCCAGGTTTCTTGCAGAACACAAAAAAGCAACAAGCCCGTAACAGCAACCGGCCGCACCTGCACAGGGTATCAAAGCATCAGTCCTGCTGTAACACACAAACACCTGAAGCACACAGTCCCACCGGCGAACCCCAAATCGTCACGTGTCCAGGGATCTCTCTAGCTCCCTCCTTCCCTTCTGAAGCCCTGCCGCCCTCCCCAGAGACAGCTCAGCGGTACTCCCGCGGCATCGCCACGCTAGCTAGGGGAAGAAGGACAAAAAGCAGGCCTTAATCCCAAAGACGTGCGGGGGCTGCGCACCGCTTTGCTACACGGGGGGGCAGCGGGAACCCGGGGCGTCCTCGGTAGGGACCTACGGGGGAGCCGCGGGATGAGCGGAGAGGGAAAGCTCCGAGCAGGGGCAGAGGTAAGGCCTTCCCCATCACGATGGCAGCAACAGCCCACAGGCCACGCCGCAGCCCCATCACCACGGCAAAGAACGGCGTGAGGCGGAAAGCCGTCACTACAAAGGGAGACAGGCGAAAGGCAATTATCCCGCCTTCAAAGGAAGCACCCCGCTGCCTCAGGGTGGACAGAGCGTTCCCGGGCTGCTGGCATCCCCCAGCGAAAAGCCAGGACACGGCACCGGGTGGGCAGAC
>NW_010235588.1:0-1121 GCF_000690775.1 Eurypyga helias
ATGATACAATTGCTCACCATGCACCAACCAAGTCCTGAATAGTGAGAATCGGAGCCAGAGAGCCCAAGAGCTGAAGCCAAGAGCGACCACAGCAGAGTGCAACAGCACAACCAGGAAAAATAACAAACCCACCAACTCAGGAACGAGGCAGCAAAGGAGTTAGCAAAGCAGCTAACAAAAGAGGCAGAGAGAGTGTTAGAAAGTGAAAGCGTAATGGCTCCCCGAGCCCACTCCCTGCCTATGTATCTCGCGTGACATATTACGGAATGAAATTCTCCTTCGGTCAGTTGGGGTCAGCTGTCTGAACGGTGTGTTCCCCACGCTGCCTGTAGTGACAAAGCTGGTAGCATAGCTGCAGTGTCAGAAGGGGAGAAAGACCTTGAATCTGGTGCAGGCATTGCCCAGCGCCAGCTGAGACCTGATCAGTGCTGCTCTCTGCAGCCAGGAACAGCTTCCCAGCAGCCACGGTAAAGAGAGTTAACTCTTTCCTGACTGAAACCAGCACACTTCTCAAGCACTAGCAAACCTCAAATCACAACAAGTTAAATCTGTTGAAAACAAGTAATAACTCTGCCAAAATTAAACAGCCTTTAGATCCATAATTTAGGAATTGCAAGTCAAAAAACACCTCGGTCCATCCTTCATTTTCTCCTATAGCTATCACTGGGGACCTCATATGATAGTTTCTTTCAAAAGTCAGTTTTTCTCCTTCCTTTTTCAGCTAAAGGAAAAGGATGCTGCTTGCACTGGGCATACTAACTTTGTGCTGTAACATTACACAAATATTAGTAGTTCAGTTGACATGATTGAAGTCACCTGTGTTTATTTTTAGGGGTAAAAATCAACAGGGTTATTTATATATTCTATCCTTTCTAGGAGAAAGTTTTTTTACTACATGGTCTAAGGTTTGGCAAAGACAGCTTGGTCCTCTTACATCGTTGAAATTTGGATCCCCACTGATTTAATGAACAGACCTCAGAGGGGCTTCACTGTTCTGCCCATGTCTGTTTTCTGAAAGGCTGAACACATTGCAATTAGAAAAACCACTGCAAGCAAACTCTCATGAAGCAGAAGTTACCATGACTCCAAAATTCATTAACAAGGCCAATATATGTAGGTTT
>NW_010235589.1:0-302 GCF_000690775.1 Eurypyga helias
ACACACACACACACACACACACCCGCACACACGCACACGCAGGCATCGTGAGCACACGGACGCACGCCACGCACTCGCGTGGGGCACACGCACTCACACGCAGGCACACGCGTCCCCTCGCCCTGCAGCTTACGCCGAGGGCTACGGTCGGCAGCCGCCTGCTGCAGCCAGATACAAATCGTGTTTCCCATTTCAATTATCCTATATAACATTTAGGGCTTAGGGAAAAGGAAAAAAAAAAAAAAGGAGGAGGAAAAAAAAAAAAAAAAAAAACCAAGGGGGAGAGGAGCTTCGCCAAACCT
>NW_010235589.1:316-763 GCF_000690775.1 Eurypyga helias
CGTTGGGAGGAAGACTCCCTCATTTCGTTTTAATTTAATTTCAGGGCAGTTTTCGAAGCGATGATGAATGATTTTTTTCTGTGCCGCTTTCAAAGAGGCAATTTAGAACCTCACTCATAATTTTTAAATGCCCCCTCATTCAAAATTATAACAGCTTGAAGCCGGCGAGAGAGGGCTGCTGATACACATGTGCGGTTATTTTCGTGCTTAGTGGAGGAGAAAAGCAAACAGCGCCTGGAAGAAGGGGCTGGGGGGAGGCTCAGGGCAGGGCAGCACCCCCACCTCCGCCTTGGGGGGACGCCGAGGCGCTGCTGCGCCGTCGGCCAACCCTCCTCCTTGCAGCTTTCCCTCCTCACGCATTTTATTCCATGCTCATTTTTACAATATGGCTTAAGTTAAGCAGGTCGGGGTTTGTTCTTTCTGGTTTTCTTTTTTTTGTTTTGTTTT
>NW_010235590.1:0-1754 GCF_000690775.1 Eurypyga helias
ACATTGTGAACTAGACAAAATTAATTTTTAATGCATCAGTCATTATATCTTGGAAAGACTGATGTTACGGTATGCAAATGAAAACCTCAAAGTCCTGGCCAAGGGTTGGCAACAAGAAGTCAGAACAGTTCACTGAGAAGAAGGGGAAAAGGGATTTGTAGTGCTGGCTTTAATAATTAATATAGCTTACTTGGCACAGATGAAAAAAACCTGAGTATTGGATTTTAAAGTATTACATAAAATGAACAATCAGTCCTCAAAAATTCCTTTCAGTGGAATTCAAGGCATGTCATGGTTCATACTTCTCATTATTAATAGTTTTAACAAGGACTTGGGAGGGGAGGGACAAAAAAAAAAAAAAACAAAAAACCTACAAACCATACAGACACAGACTAAAAAGAAAAAAAAATCACAAATCCACTAAATAAAAAACCCCACAAAACACAAGTCTCACCTACCCTCTCCCCCCCCAAAAAAAACCCCAACAACAATACCAGAAAATCATTCATAAGAGTATGACCAGATGACATAGATTTGGGTATAGCAGCTAATAGTGAGCAAAATAGATGATTTACTTGGAACCTCTTGGTAAGATTGGTTGCTTGATTGCTTGCTAAGCTGGGTGTAAACAAACAATGTGGACCAAGTGTGCCATTTCGAATCCAGGGAAGAAAATGAATTAAAGCTGATTATATAAACAGAAGGATAATGCAAGGAGGTATTGACCCAATTTTTAAACATGGCTATAACTGGTGCTCTTCCAGATTCACTTTGTAAAATCATTTTCACATCAGGGTTCAGACATAATTTTTTTTCTTACGTGTCCCCATATGAATTTATTATTTAATTTGATTTGACTTTGCAGAGTCAAAACACATGTGGAGATTTGATTAGTCAGTAAGTATGTACATAAAGAACATTGTGGACAAAGCTGTAGCAATGTTCAAAGGCTGGTTGTTAAAGCTACAGAAATTCAAACTGAAAATAAAACACAGATTTAAACAGTAAGATGATTAACCATGGGAACTACTTACCAAAGTTGATGATAGATTTTCCATCTCTGGGTGTTCTTAAAATGGGTTTGCTATTCTTTTCCTATTTCAAACATAGATTTTGCACTGAATGTAGGAATTAATATAAGGAACTCCTAGGGCTTGCTTTGTGGAAAGAGGTTTTCCTTTATCCAGAGAGCTAAAGAAATTACACCATCAGCAGTGTCTTATTTGGCACAAGATTTAACCAACTAGAAACATGACCATGAGGTATTCACCCACACTTATTTTATACCAAGCCCTATTCAGCGAGATTTGTGAACACGGCCCAGAGGTCCAAGGGTGGACTATTAATTGTCTATTTTTCTTTAAGATAGCACCTATTTTCCCTGACACACTCAATCTTTTCACCTCAGTCCTGAATTTGGCACTGCTTTAAGCTATTTATTATGATTTAGAAATAAATCCTCAGATCTCATGGCACAGATGCTTTTGTCACAATAATCACCTGAGCACAACATGTTCCTGTTGTGAAGCTTGATAGGTTAATCGAGCTTCACAAAGCTTGCAACGGAGTCTGAGATGCTTGGATAAAAGTGATAAGTATTGGGTGAAATCACTGTTAATATTCTTTAAAACCTCTCAACTATAGTGGCACCCGGTTAGACATGCTGACAACATTAGCGTTGTATTACACAAGATATACATCAGCACCTTTCTCTTCTCAGCCTTCTTTTCTATAAGAACAGAGAATTTCCCCCC
>NW_010235590.1:1781-2382 GCF_000690775.1 Eurypyga helias
GGCTGGAATAGGGACCCTAGTGGGTGGCATACCTTGTGCTTGTGCTTCACAGCAAGACTGAATTCATTTTCCTTAAGCCATTACTGTTAGACTGATTATAAGTCCGCCCTTGAAAGCTTCTAAGCGAAAGTGGTTCTGTGACCTCCCTTGGCAGTTTGTTCCATGGCTCTAGCTATCCTAATAGTTATAAAGTTTGTCTTAATCATTAACTTAAATTTTCCCTTTGTTGCAGCTTCATCCCATTACTTCTTGTTCTGACCTTGGTGACTAATTAGAATAATTGCCCCCTGACCTCCTTCTATTATTCTTTATGTATCTGGAAGAGAGATGGGTGTAGACCAGAAAATATGGAACCACATCTTAATGCCCTGACAGCTTCAGAAAAATGTACAGCCTTGGGACTCCTCTTTGACCTACAGTAAGGTTAAAACTGACGTGTAGAAGTTAGAACAGCATTCCGTCTTTAAAGAAGCCCCCTTGTACTATACTTTTTTATGTAGGTTGATCAAATTATAATCATACAATGATAGAAGGGTTTGGGTTGGAAGGGACTTTAAAGATCATCTAGTTCTCCCCCCCCTGCCATGGGCAGGGACACCTT
>NW_010235590.1:2576-12571 GCF_000690775.1 Eurypyga helias
ACAAAAAAGTCTATCCATATGTTTCTTGCAAGCTTCCTTGAAATATTGAAAGGATACGGTAAGTTCTCCTTGGAGCCTTCTCTTCTCCAGGTTGAACAATCCCAAGTTTCTCAGCCTGTCTTCACAGGAGAGGTGCTCCAGCTGCAGCTCTCCTCTGCACTTGCTCAAAAAAGTCCATGTCCTTATGTTGGGGACCCAAAAGATGAACACAGTACTACAAATGGTGTCTCTTGAGTACAGAGTAGAGGGGAGAATCACGTCACTCAGCCTGCTGGCCACACTTCTCCGGATACAGCCCAGGATACAGTTGGCTTCCTGGGCTGCCAGCACACACTACTAGCTCATGTCCAGCTTTTCATCCACCATTAAACCAAAGTCTTTCTCCTCAGAGTTGCTCTCTGTCTATTATCTGCCCAAGCCTGTCTTTGTTCTTGGAATCTTAGACTTGGCCTTGTTGAACTTCATGAGCTTTGCATGGGTCCACCTCTCCAGCCTGTCAGAGTTCCTCTGGATGGCATATAAGAAGCTAAAAAGGGTTTGCTGAACTGAACTGAACAGAACTGAACTGAGCAGAACTGAACTGAACAGAACTGAACTGAACTGGACTGAACT
Source organism: Eurypyga helias (assembly GCF_000690775.1). Classification (NCBI taxonomy): domain Eukaryota; kingdom Metazoa; phylum Chordata; class Aves; order Eurypygiformes; family Eurypygidae; genus Eurypyga; species Eurypyga helias. Next base: position 3,189 of record NW_010235590.1, read on the forward strand.
GGACTGAACTGAACGGCCCATGGCTATTGGATTACTCAAGGCAGGTCTCCCCTTACTCAGCTACAAATGTAACAGTGACACGTTAATACTTCAGAGCAGTACCAAGGTTTCTATTGGGCAAATTTGCCTGAAATTCACTGCTATAGTACCTGAATGCTGTCAGACCTTAGTAAATCCATCCAAGAAGGCTGGGATTTGTCATCATCTCTTCTTTATGGGAGAAGAAAGAGATCAGGTTAGATGCTCAAAGATATTTGAAGACATATTCTTACTGGTTTTGGTAGAGAAACTGAATCCACAACTCTCTGAGATAGAAATTTTTATGCTAATCACACTCTTGTCCTCCCTCTAAAACTTAGTTATTAAGTTTAGGAGTCAGGATCTTCTCCACAGTCACAGGTGTAGTTCGTTTTATTTGATCCTTTAATTTCTGAGATGGTTTTTTTCATATTCAATATACTTGTCTTTTCTATGGGACTAATTGGTCTAAGTAGTGACAACTGGCTATTTAAAAGCGTAAGTTTTTAATACAATAACTACACATTTTTACTATATATATTGTCTTACTAAGGTGGATCTCAGAAGGATTGTCAAAAGAGTCCACTCCCACAGACTTTATTCTTTCTGTTCCATACAGACTGGCATGTAGCTAATGCTAATTTCCAACGCCACAATCTGAACCTAGGAACTTATATCGAAAAAATACTCATGACCCTGAGATCATAGAAACTTTGGTAATCTCTTGATGCAGAACATTATTATGTCATGTATCCTCAGTCCTCTCGTGCAGGAAATGTAATGATTTCAGAGGAAAAGAACTTTCTGTCTTTGTCTTATTGGATTAGCACCCAATGCTTAGATCAGCCATTTGCATTGTCTGGAGTTGTCTTGAAATGCTGTAGAAATTAGATCTTGTTGATAGGATTTATAATAATATTAATCAACAATTTAACATTATCAACAGATTTTTTTTTAGAAACTGAAAAAAAAATATTTTGTAGCTAATGTATTCTTCTGGTTTCTATTACACTCTGTGGCAGAGTTACACAAGATTGATATATTACGCATGGGCAAAAATGCACATTTATCCCAGTGCCTAATAATTTAATTGCTTGTTCCGTTGTTCTTATACTGAGTGGAAGAATAATATTTTTCATTCTATCCCTCTGTAGCATTTTTATTTTAAAGACCTCTGCTTCTTCTCCTTTTTCTGTGGAGATCTAATTTGCACCTGCTTGTACTTCTCTGCCACATTGACAGTGTTGGTGTAAGTGAAATCTGTAACTCATTGATTTCAAGAGGAGCAGACCTTTCTTGCTATGATAAATGGATTTTTCATCTAAGTGGTGAAGGAAAAGAATTTAGTGTACAGAACAGCACATTCAAATTCAGTGACTAAACTTGAAAGTGATGTGCAAAGAAATTGAACAAGTTTCCTTAACTTCTGGTCCATTAACGTGATAGAAGAGCAAGAGCATATTGAAATGTTGGTCCAAAATAAGGTAGATAGATACATAAAATTTACTGGTGGGACCAGACCTCTTCTTCTGTTTGACAGTTGTGACAGAAGGTAACTTGTGAGTTAGAGCATCTTATCATTCATGGCATGTCACAAAATATTAACACCCTTGAGTATGATTAAGTAAGTGACACATCATAATAACTTATATCTTGGAATAAGTCAGAAGTCAGTGCTGGCCTCATTTGATGATCTCAGCTCCTAGGAAATGTGAAAAACTATACATTGTTTGCAAGCTAAAAACCATCATTTCACTAAGATACCCACTGAAAACTGCTCCACTAATTGAAATGGAAATAGTCCTATCAACGGCAAGGAAGAACTATGCAGACATCAAAATAATTCTTGCTTGTGCAGCACACATTGCTCTGAAATGCAATGATAGGTTTTGCATACAGGTCATTTAACTTGGGGGTAGAAGAAGGTAATATAGAGTCAGAAGTTCTGACTACCCATTGTCTGATGGTCACTGCCTTATCATGGGAAAAAGGTTGCCAAACCGATTTATGAATATGCAAATATATTTCCTGTGATTTGAAATAGACCCAACAAGAGAGAGAAACTTTTTTTCCTTTTCCTTTATTCGCAATATTGTTTAGGGCTATTAAAATGTATTTAATGAATAAAAATCCCTTTATGACAAAAATACTTTTTCTAAAATATTAAGATTCTGAAAATGTTACTTAAAACTTCAATACTTATATAAAGCACACTACTTCTTTTTTTAATGAAAATAATGATTTTTAGTTGCCAAAAATCCAACTATTTTTACCTGTTCAGATCCTGATAATTCAAAAAGCTGGCAGGTTTATGGATTTTTTTCCATAACATACCGCAGACAACAATTTTGAAGAAGATTTTTGATGAAAAGTGTAATAAAATATAATTTTTCAAAATCAGTCATACTGAAATGCAGACTTTCTCAACAAGCTTTTATCTCTGTTCATTTGAAACCTTCAAACGGAGGTATCAAACACTCGTAAGAGTGTATTTTTTATAATTTACATTAGTTACTTTGCAATTCCATATTTCATTATTCTATGCAGCTTATATCAGGTGTCCTGAGATTCTTTTTCTTTGTATTATGGAGTGTCTTGATCATAGTTCATCTAAGGTAGAGGATCACTTAGCTTTTCTTCACAGGACTGCAGCTGAAATTCACATCTCCCAGGAGACCCTCTGTGATAGGAGGTAAGTGACTCCCAGAAGGATTTAATACAATTTTACAAAAATTAGTATGTTCAGACACCAGAAATATATGGTAGATTCTGAAGGGGAGTAAGAAAAAAAGCAAAATACCGCCTCCTCAACATTCATTAATGTCCTCTTTGAATTACCTTTCAGGACTCTGAAGTTGTAATGCAGAACCATGACTGCAGAAGAGACAGTACTGCTGCCTCTGAGTGTCTCTGATGTTACACAGGCTTATTGCCATAAGCTTGGTTCAGGATCCGTATATTTAGACAAAACATGGTGTATTCCTATCTCTCCAAGGCAAACAACCTTCCCAAGATTTAAAAATGTATAGTGTCTGATTTACAGTTTAATAACATAACATATTTTAAGCTGAAGGCTGAATAAAGGCAGTCAAGGATTGCATAGACAGAGATGGACATGGAGAGACCCCTCTGTTTTGCCAGTTGATGGGGTTGACAGAAAGGGCACAGACACCAACTTAAAGTTAAAAAAAGAAACTCATTTTGCTATAGTCTAAAACAGCAGGCAGCATAAACAAGGTAATGTACCTATCACTGCTACATGTAGTTAGCAATAGTGATTAAGAAAGAATACATCACCAATTGCCCTAATACTTTATCATCATCCAGACCCATACATCAGCTGGGAAGCCCCGTTACAACAAAGGATCAGAGAAACTGTCCCAGCAATTGAGAAGTCCTGTGCAGTGCATCCACTTGTAGGTGAAGTTCTAACACTGCAAGAGGGTCCTACTTTTATACAGTTTAACAACCAAATTATGTAAAAAATGTATGGAAACAACTGGTGTGTCCGCCCTATGTTGGATTCCACCCAAAGCCTGGCCAGGGCCCAGGGCAGAACCCAAAGGGTTGTCTATATCTATTTGGCTTTAACCACGTACTTCCAGATGAGGCCGGACATCTGTCTGCACGGCCTTGATGGTCTGCCTCTAAACAGGTATTTCATCCTATTAATGATTATATTTTATCTAAGCTACATCTTTTGCTAATGAGAATACATATTTCACTAATGGTCAGCAGATATTCTCATAGTCATATTTCATGCTGATATGATGCTGATCAGATTCTGGCAGAAGTCAGCTTTGTTTTGAGACCTATGTTTCAGGCCTTTTTATATCACCTCCTGAGGAATCTCTATCACTCCAAAGTAGGGAAGAACAAGAAATTTCATTCTCCACTGCTTCAAATGTCCCTGGTGACAACCTAAAGTGGGTAACAGAGTAAAAGTTTAAGACAGGGAGTGTAATACCCCAAGTTCATACAAAAATAATACTTCATTTTTGCACTGTTATTTTCACTGAGAATCTTCATTACCATATTTGGCCTCCACATTAACCACACAAATTCTATGAGTTGTATACTATGGCATGGATTAAAGGTGTCCTCTCTGGATAGTGCAGAAAGGAGAAGAAGAAAAATTCTGCCAGAGGACTTTCAAATGACACATATTGTTCAGAAGTGCAATGATCATTGCTGGTTCTATAGAGCAGCCTTAACTTGAATGCCCCTGTGGTACATGTACCCTCCTAGACCATTTTCATACCACTTTCCTAGAAGGTAGCGAAGTACCATGATGTTTTTGATAAAAAGAAACGCAGAATAAGTAGCACAGTCATTACCATACAGAAGGTATGTAGCACAGCAGGAACGTGAATGAGGATATCACCAGTACAGAATTGTTAATCTAACTGCCTCTACTTCCAAAACAGTTAATGTTATCAACCAAGCAAACTAAAGACACAATATATTAAGAGGAGTCTGCATGGACTCAAGATGAGGAAAAAATTTCTTAAACAGTTTAAAGTGTATGGATAAGAATAGGTAAAATCTTCACATTAATTATTAACTCCTTTCAGCTTTTAATTTTATCAGCAGAATGGGGGAAAAGGCAAAAGAAATAAGAAAATATCTTCTTATTAGCAGTGATCAAAAATATTTTTTTCCAAGAAAAGCTGCAACAAGTTTTCATCAATTATAAACCAAGAAACACAGGGGCAAGAAGAGCACTTGGCAGGTTGTTTATTTGCTTTGTGTGCTTCCCCCTCACCCCCTTCATTCTTCTTTGGCTTCTTTGCTCTTGGGCTCCTTCCTCAACCAGGAGCAGTTCTACAACAGCAAATTCACACCTGATGCACAGCACTGGTTCATGGTTAGGCAATTTTGACAGCTACTTGCTGCAGGGCTGGGTTTTTGCAGGCTAGGAGGAGGAAGGAAGGAAAAGGGACGTCTAGGTTCTGTGCGGGTATAGGACATTGTGCTTCTGTGATCTTTTGCTTCTGAGTGCATTGTCCTATGACCAGCATGTGACTATCAAAGTCATTTTTGCAAAGACACCATCCAGTATTGAGATTTAATGAGAGATGTTAATATTATTAGGTCAAAGGGGGAAAAAATAAGTCTTCGAAGATCTGATAATAAGTTCTCTTCCTTCTGCCTGCATCATGACTGCTTTCAATTCTGTTAAGGAGCTAGTTTGCTCTTTCTCAGTGCAAACCTCCCTTTTCTTCCTTTCTTTTTTTTTTTTTTCATTTCTTTCTTTTCTTTTCCTTTTAGGTTCTCAATTTTTCTTTTTTATCTTCTAACTCTTTGTTCTTCTTCTCTGTGGACCCCTCTGCTGAGATCAGATTTCTTTTGTTTTTGCCAGTTTCATTTTCACTTTCTAAAACTCATTATTTCTTTTGATGACCAACATTCATCCTTCTAATAATTCAGACATAAAGAAAGACAGCATGCAAAGAGAATAGCTAATAACTTCCCCTGTTAATGTTTCAGTCTGAAACAGGAACTGACATCCTCAGGAGAACGTGGTAACAAGATTTAGAGAAACTTATGAGGGACCTGCCATGGAAATTAACAGGAGAGATGCTAGTCACAAAGAATGAAGAGCAACTTCTTCCCTGGGATGGTGACAGCCCCTTAACTCATTTGTGTTTTCTTCTTCGTGGCACAACAGAAAAGTCTACAGATGGGAAAAGGGAATGCAAGGGTTGATATTCAAATATCATCAAAATGGACCAGATCCTCAGCTGGCATAAATCTACAGAGATCCACAGGAATCAATGCAGCAATGCCAATTTACACCAGGTGAAGTCCTGTCCCAGTATCCCAAATCTATCAAGCTCTAGATAAAAGGGTGAGTGGGGAGGAGGAATGTGCTATGAATTAGTGTCTGGTCAACCAGGCAGTGAAATAGAAACACAGCTCTCGCATGTAGCAGTGGGTTAGTTGTGGAAAATGCTTCCTTTGGAGAGAAAGCATGTCCCTGGAAATTCACTGTGCCCTTTGCTCCTGATCCTGTGAGGAAGATGATGGCCAAAATAGCACGAGAGCTTCCCTGAAGGTTCAAAGGAGATTGAGGCATTTATTATACATGACACAGAGGGGCCTATTAAGAAGTAGCAGTTTAAATATAATATAAGTAACCCTATTGTAAGGGCTCTTCCTCACACATATCTCCTCAACCCTGAAAACCCCAGTCAGAGAGTGTCCCGAGATGGTGCTCAGTGTGTGGTACCTCATCTACCACCACACTCTTGTTAACCTACAGCCCTCCAATATTTGAGCATTTTATGATGATTAAATGAAATATTCATCTTTTTCTTCACCTCTGGTGTCTCTTTAATGTTTAAAAGAATGACTGGGAGCTTATTTATGATTTTGAACTATATGAAGTGGAGAGTATGACATCTCAGAGGTGTTGCTGAAAGACAAATAAACAGAGATATGAACTACTGATCTTTATTTCTTTCACTAGTACTTTCCTGAAAAAAAGACTGAAAGAAAACAGAATGAAAGAAAGAACAGAAGGGTTATTTTTCCATTTGAGGAGTAACAATTTCAATTAAAAATGTTACAGAAAACCAAAGCAACTCAAGTAGAAGTTACGATGAATAGGAAGTTTTGCTCAGTTCTCAATGTTCTAGGTTGACATTTCCTTTTCAAGAGCAAATGGTAACAGCTAAAAGCAGACTATGAGTAACGCTCAGATGTTTTCAATGATGCCATGCAATATTGAAACATTATATTTTGCTGGGAAATTTTGGGGTCTTTGCCTTCTTTGTTTTGTTTTGATTTGTTTTGTTTTGTTTTTTGTTTTGTTCTGTTTCTAAAGCAATTTAAATTTCAGTATCATGAAGGGAATACAGGTGTTATAAACCAAAACTAAATACTAGCTAGTTATCAGAAATTAACACAGAGACAGCTACTCTCCCAGTGATGAAAATGAGCAATTTCTCACTTACAGAAGAGGGAAAAAGAAACTATTGAATCTAAGGGCAAAAAAATGAAAAGAGATATACATAAAATGTACATTGCAAAATTACATTCAGACCCCAAATGAAAATCTTCAGTTTCTGTTTATTTCTTGAAAACTCACTGGGAGAAGTAAATATGTAACCCTTCCATTTGTTTTACTTATAAAAGCTTGAAAAATTAACAAGGTTCAAAAATGAGCAGCATCAAGACACCAAAGCAGGGAAATTGTGTCACAATCAAGCCAGCACAGGAAACAATCACAGGCAATCGTGTTTAGCAGGTCATGAGGATTTCTAACAATTTCATTAAAAAAAGCAATACAGGAAAGTAAAGAAATTACCTCAGTGGCAAAGAAGGTCTTGTCCAATTTTATGTCTTTAATGAACAAAAAGCTGTTTTGTTTTTTTTTAAAGTGGTTTAAGGTATAACTCTCAATGTCCATTTTTAACAGGCAAACTCAGATAGATCTACCCAAGATGAGAATTTTACCACATAAATGCTGATGCCTGATTTTCCTTCAGAGCCATCTGAGGGATAGAAAGAGCCCAACCTGTTCACCTACATTAGGTCTCTGCAGGTTACTGAACTACGCTATAGACAGAAACCAACATACTCATCCTCTGCAAAGACATCAAAAATATAATTCCTCCCACCCAAACAATTCAGAAGGATATGCATGGAAAGGAGCAGCATGGGTCTGGGTCATGCTTAACTCCAGATAGGAAAAGGAGTAAGATGTTAATTTTTTTCCTGTTTATTGACTTGAACCTGTGCACAAGCTTGACTTCGGAACACAGGAAGGTTTGAATCACAGAAAAAACTTTCATAGTGCCTGTCTTCTGCCAGGACATGGTCATATACTTCCTCATTATCTTCTGCCTTTGTTTTCTCTTTTTTCTTAACCATATTTTCATGCTTTTCTGGCTGGCTGGCCCTTTTCTATTACTTCTATTTTTGTTTGTGCCCCTTCACCCTTTTCTTCCCGCCCCTTCCCTGCACAGCTGCAAACAAATCTACCCTCCTTTCTTCTCCACCATGGCTATATTCTGATTCAGACCATTGTGATTTTTTTCCACCCACATAGTGCAGATCTCTAATTTATTTTGTGATCTGTATTTGGGGCAGTTGCTCCCATTGTTTCAGCTGCTTTTAAACAAAGAGTAATTTAATTGTTCCCACATTTATCTCCCAAAGGAGGTGGCTGCTAGGTTCACCTGCTTCACTGTGGTTTCCCCCACCATAATGAAGCTATTTTGTTATTTTTTTCACATTTAAAATTCAAGAGAACAAGGGGCTAATTCTGTTTTGGCAGATGAGACACCATGGAGGAGATGAAATATCAAGCATTTAAAAAGGAGACAGAAGGTGAGAGAAAGTGACTACTGAATAGAAACAAAAATGTAACGATAAATGCAGATTTAAGTTACAAAAGCATTCTAAAAGGTCCCCAAGGAGAGATGCAGGACTTTATTCAGAAGAAAGCAGTCTTATCAAGGGTTACAGTATATAAATATTGAAAAGATCCCTAACAGGTTAGCCACACTCCTAGATGTCAGCGTGTTCTTTTCAAGATCTAACTTGCAGCAAATTTACTGTGAAAGGAAGGCGGTAAAAAGAAGAAAGAGAAAGAAAGGAAAGAGAACTGCTTGACAGAAGGCCTTCAAATCCCCTTTTTTTTCTCCTCATTCAGCCATACTGTATATAAATGCACTTAGAAATGTCTTGCTCATACAACCCCCTACAACTTCTGTCTTGGACTATGATTTTCTTAGAAACCTGCCTTCTTCACTTCTGGAAGAGACAAAAAACTGTATTCTCCCTGCCAATAACACCTCTGTGAAATCTCCTCAAAGGAGAGCACTTCTTGCACCTATGCTTTTCCTCCACAAGCTGCCATCTGTTGTAATGCACCTCTATTTTAAGCTTTGGAGTCATGTGACTTAAATCCACATAAGTGTTGATTGTACATGATTGCCTTTATTGATTCTTCCTGGGACACAACTTCACTGTATCCAACAAAAAATATTCTGAACTTTTCTTCCACTCTTTTTCTAATACTTTATTCTCCTGTTCTTCCATTTTTATGATTCTTCTGTTCACTTCTGGTAGTTCTTGGGAATTTCAGGCAGATAGAAAAAGTCCTGTTATGCTATATGTGCAACAAGTGTTTCACCAAGAATGTAAAGAACATCTCTATCTTGCTCTGAAGAGTTTCTAACATTGTAATGGCAGCCAGTAAATCTGGAGGGGAGTTCTTGGGAATTTCAGGCAGATAGAAAAAGTCCTGTTATGCTATATGTGCAACAAGTGTTTCACCAAGAATGTAAAGAACATCTCTATCTTGCTCTGAAGAGTTTCTAACATTGTAATGGCAGCCAGTAAATCTGGAGGGG
>NW_010235590.1:12593-15683 GCF_000690775.1 Eurypyga helias
GGGGGGAAAGGGCAGTCTGAGTATTCTAAAATTAGGGAGGGAAAAAAGAAATTATTCCAGTGAGGAAAAGTTAATTTATTAAAGGGTCACTTGAAACAAGTATTGCTGTGCTTTTGCTGAGGACAAGAAACACCCATAGATCTTTCTTTTTCAGATTTCAGCAGAAACTTGATATTGATCCTGTTTCTACTTTTCATCTGCCAGACTACTTCCAGGATGAGAGGTTTTTTGGCTAACTGTTATAGTACTTAAACATTTAAACTAACGTTTTGGGTCTTTACTCTAGGTTTCTTTTTCTGACCAGCAGAATCTGCCAACAACTACTCAGTTATTTCTCTGATTCTCTTTTATCCTTCCTGATCTCTAACAAATTCAATGGTGATACTGCTTTCAGCATCAGTGCTATTTTGGGTATCCATATATGGATCTGAATTTTAATATATAAACTCATGTTCCGCTTCCTTCATATTTTCTTAAATCTAAAAACTGACTAGTGCTTGCTCTGTTGTTTATTATTTGCATCCTTTTCCCATGCAGAGATTGAACAGGTATCCTGGGTGCCAGAGCAGCCCTGATCAAATCAGCATGTTACTTGTATGATTAGAATTAGGCACCTGGTTACTCTGTCTGCCTAGTGAGCAGCTGACTGAGTGAAATGGCTTGTGAACATCCTGAGAACAAGTCTCCAGATTTATTTCCAAAAATAGTTGTTAGTGCTTTAAAAATATAATTTCCCTGTACTCACTCAGGATGGAATGTGACTCCTCTTGTGAGGATTTGGCTTTAGGAAGTAAACAGACAGTTGAGAGGAAAGATCCAGAATGTTCCATGCTTTTCTTTTTTTCTTTTTTTTTTTTTTTTGTTTCCCCGTTACCCCTTCTCCCCCTTCTTTTCTCTAAATGATGGTCTTGAGCTCAGATCATTTGCTAGACTTTTGGATACAGATCAACAACTATACACAGAGAGCATGAATCTTGAATCTTCCATTTCACACTCTGCCTGAACAGGGTAATAGCTTGAGGTGCTGTCAGGACCTTCATCTGCAAGAAATGATGAGAGTAGCAAACTTTCTGTGATTACACAGATGGGGAACAGGCCACAGGATCTTTGGATGACTGAACCAGGGAGAACTAAAAAAGCATTTGATTTTTACTGATGCTTACATGTGTGTAGACTGGAGCTGATAAATTAAAGGAAGAAGGAGTCTATATTCTTTCTTTGGGCAGGAGGGAGATGAGAAGATGAAGTACAGTAGTGAAGTTCAGATAATTCAGGGTGTGACATTGTTATAGTCTGCTTAATAGTCTTGAGGATGTGGTAATCAGTGACCCTGGTTGTGGTTGTGTCTGGATGGGGAGAAGGAAAGAAAAAGGAATGCTGAGGACATGCGACTCCCCGGTGTATCAAATAAAATATGTCCTGGAGGGATGGCCAGGAGCTGGGGGGTGTGTGTGTGTATGCATGTTTACAGATTCTTCCTCTGTATGGAAGTCCCCCCAAAATCTTGGGAAGTTAGTGTACTTTGTCTTTTGTACCAAAAAATTTGATAGAGGTTCTTTCTCCCTGTTTTGTTATGGGTTAAATTTAAAGAAAATCAAACATGTTAGATATTTAAGTGAAGACACCCTGTGGAGTTTAATGTAGAAGACAACCAACACATAGAGCTTGAGAGTATTGTTTCCAAAAAGGTTCTTTACCTCCAGATTTTTTCAGCCAACACAACTGAAATGTATTTTTTGAGTAAGTAGCATGCAATCACATAGAAAAACTATCTGAAGAGAAAAAAGTAGTCCATCTAAAGGAATAGTCAGTTCAATATGTCTGCTGCAGCAACAAGCAAGGAAGATTTTTATTTTATCTTTAAAGCGGGAGAAGCATTAACATTTAAGTTGATTTCAAGAGAAGCCTGAGAAAGTAGTCTTGGACGCATCAGGCCCAGCAGAGTACTTGTGAGCTAATTCATTATGGGTGGTTTTTCCTTCTTTTTTTTTTTTTTTTCTTTTCTCTGGTGGTAATTTAGAAGAATGCAATTAAAACTGAACTTGATAATTAATTCTGAACCGGTGAGAACCAGTTCCAGAGATTATGACTATAATGCTATATAGCCATTGATATAAATATTCATGAGGTTTCATTGCTTTATGTTTTTTTATGAAGCCCACAGTTTATCTGAAGAAGGAAAATTAAAGTACTATTATTTAACATTATGGAGTAAATAAGACTCAATAGCGAGACAAAAATATATACAGAGTAAAATGTGACATACATATTCTGTAAATATGTTTATGGATATTTGACCATTTAAATGTGTACAGCTGTAGGCTGTATTATGTACTTCTCTATATTATGTACAGACATTGTATAGTTGGATTATTAGACACCTTTTTACAAACATATATAGAGTCACAACATATGAAACTGTTGCACTCAAAAGCACATGTGCACATATTCCCAGTGCACATATGAATCTCCATCATCCATAATTAAATACGTTTGAATCTCAATTTGGGCACTACCTGGTGACTGAATTTCATAGAAATGAACATAACACCAAAAAATCAATCAACATATAAAACTAATCATGTGTAATTGATGAAAGAGTAAGAAAATGGCCTGTTTTATTCTATTCTTGGATGAAGATGTTTATCATAGCTGCCTCTAATGCAAAATCCCTTTTAAACATGGAATCTTCAAAAATCCCTGAAAAAATAAAGGTATGCTGACAAACAATGCCCAAAAGGCTAGAGAGAAGCTCTATACTTGGCTAAATTAAAACAAGCAAGAAAACAAAAGAGAAGAAAATAAAAATAATCCGTAAATATGTTTAACATTCAGTATGCTCTTTGAGCTAATTTCTTTTTTCTTTCTTTTTTTTAAATCCAAATTGCTCCATGTAGTGTTGGAGACTGGGGGAAGATGGCTGTAGCTCAGGCCCTCCAGTCAGCGAACACAATATTCAAACTGGAATAAGATTTAAATCTCTTGCACTGGTATGTTCAGTTCATTTATTGTGAGGCACTGAAAAGTCAAATTCAGTATTATGTGATTAAGCTACATCTGTCTCGGCACAAGCAGTAACCATATTTCTTT
>NW_010235590.1:15711-19414 GCF_000690775.1 Eurypyga helias
AACTAAAGGATTTTGCACGAAATTAGTGCCTACAATAAAGCGCCAGTGATGAAGAGACAGCTCTTTATATCACTGATATACTATAGTTTCGTTCTAATAAATGTCATTGCCAAATATTTCAAAACCTAAAACAGGTTTGCTGACTGAACTGTTTTGCAAGCATATTTGCTGTGCCTTATTGCAAAGATGTTCTTTCATAGACATACAGTTTAGAAATTTTATTTGACACTGCTGACTACTAAATTAGCAGCTTTTCAACTTTGCCAGACTTGTGCAACGCTACTGAGATAAAAGGTAAAATGCCTAACTTCTGCATTAATTCTTGTTGGCAGTGTCATAAGAATCCTCAAGATGTGTTAATTGAGCCTGGATTATGTGAAACAAATAATAAAGCCCCCTTTCCAACTTCAGATCCTCTCTCTCTCCCTTCCTCTCTTTCTCACTCTGCCTGTTCAGTCTGCACTAAGCCTGATGTTACAGTACAGGAATGCAGCCCGAGTACAGTATGGCTCACACTGGTACACGTGGCTTTCCACAAAGAAAACAAGTCTCTGGTATGTGCTGCTTCTTGAGAGGCTGTTTGAGAGAAAGGAGTGACTTTTCCAGCTTTCTGGTTCTCATTTCTCACATTGACGGCTGAAGAGTTCCTTTGGGCTATGATTTTAAGCATGTAAATATACAGCTCCTTAACACCTCAGGGTCAGGGATACAACCCTGCAGACACAATCCTGTTGAATTTCCAGTACAAGAGACTCACAGATTTCACACAGATTTTCGCAAAGGATTCAAGTCACAGAATTTAATTTTATTTATAGTCAGATTTGTAATAGGAGTATATATTTTTTCATTATTTTTTTATATACAAATCAAAAATATATTAAAATGTAATTTTCAATGAGATTTTTTTAATTCTTGCAATAAAATGACAGAACTAGCAAACAAACAGAAAAAAAATCTGAATTTTATAAAAGTATAAAGTTTTTGGAAAGATAAAGAAAGTATGTGTTTTATGTGGGGCTGGTTTTACTTTGGTTGTTTGGTTGGTTGGTTTGGTGTGTTTTGTGTGTGTTTTGTGTGTGTGTGGGTGTTTGGGGTTTGTTGTTTTTGGGTGTTTTTTTTTTTTTTTAATTTTCTTGGGTTTTCCTCCCTGGAATCTTGGAGCAAAATTTATGACAATTTTTTCCAGCCATATGTGACATAGTTTTCCAGCAATGTCCAAAAGCCTGAAGAAGATTTGGACATTTTGATAATGAGTATAAAGCCAGAAAAGTAAAACATTAAGAAAGAGGTTCTGATTCTGTGATGTAATTGGCCAGCAAAGACATGAAGAAGTGGCTTGGACTCCTGTAAGTTCATATTGAAAATGGACTTCTACAGTGGGAGTGGAGGTCTCTGTGCAGACAGCTTCATTGCCTCTCATTTGCCTCCTAAAAAGGCCTAGATTAGGCAAATCAGACCCAGCAGACTCAAGGAGAAGTTGGTCATGTTACTTCTACAGCTTTAATTTCAATTGGTATACAAATACAATATAAGAAATTGTCCAAAACCCATAACCTACAAATAAACAAAAAACAAGGGAGGAAAAAAAAAACCCAAGAGTGTGCAGCTCAAAACTCTGTAGTTCTGTCATGAATCTTATTTAGCTCATCATTATTTTGCTGTCTGAGAAACTTGCATACAAGGCCAGATTTGCCTGATATAACATAAAGTACCTGAGGAATTTAAACTAGGAATGCAATTACTTTGGGTTCTTCCTACTGTCACTGGAGTAAATAAAGGGCTTCTCCGTTCCTGTGTGAGCCAGTACACTCTCCAGAGGCACCTATTTCTTTCCACTGATTGTAGAGGGAGCCTTCTGTGTATACTTCTAACTTAGGCATCTCAGTTAGGTTCCCATAGCTAGCTAGGATGCATCCAAGCCAAAATCAATAGCAATAGGAAAATCTATGTCACACTTCTGGAAAGTAAAAAAATCCCAGTCTGTTTCTCTCTCCTCCCCTCCTCTGATAACCATGTAAACCAGGAGCCTTCCTTTGCTGTGTGGTTTCACTGGAGCACTCCAGTTATTTTGTGTGGAGAATGCTGAAAACAAGGAGAGAATGAGGAGTGTAGCTCCAGAAATAACCTCTGCAACATGTCCCTAGAGTGCAGATCCCTCTGCAGAGAGCTTTTCGGGGTTTAATTGATGGTGCAATGGTTGGTGACTGGTGAACAGAACTAGGGAAACTTGTGTACATTTTGCAGTGTTGCTGTGAATGGATGCCTGAAATTTACTTTCAAATGAATTTATCGGCTGTGACCCTGAACTACTTCAAATGTTGTTCCTTGAACACCCACTTGACTCCCAGGGTTTCATTAAAATACATAAGATTGAACATCAGGAAATATTGTATCAGTTGTTTTTCTTTTAAGAACATTTTTCTTTTAAGCGATTTGTATACACTTGGACATCTCTATTTTTACAAAACACTTCAATCACATTTTAAAATACATTGTTGAAAGTGATAAACTTTTTGACCTAGAACACACATTTATGGAAAGGGAAAATACTTTAATAATTAAAAAATGGAGGCCTTAGTTAAGCATTTTGTCTCTTATGAGGTAGGTGTTTTCTGTTTAGTATTTAAGAGTTTACAATAATATTTTCAGTGAACAACAGTTTGTGGTAAGGAAAAAAACCCAACAAACACAATGAAACAAAATATTATGGAGTTTCCCATTCTTTCTGTCTACATAATTGTTGTGCCTTGATAAAAGTTTAACAGTGTGATTCGATTGCCTCAAATATATTTATTTTTCTTAATAGAAAATCAAAATAATTTGTGAGTTTCATGTAAGAAAATGCACCTCATTTATAGTTAGTAATCTAGCAACAATTTTTATGAAATATGAAAAACAAAGCTATAAAAAATAATGTATTTGAAGGCTTGTGCCAATGCTGTGAAACAAAGAATATACAAAACTCATGGTTTCCAAACCTGCTCATACTAGAATGTGTCAGAGAAACTTCAGATTGGTAAATTATTTGCATTCTACAAGACCAGAGCCTGAAGTTTAGCTGAATCTTTCACCTTGTTTTAGGTAACATACTTCAGGAAATATGTCCAATATCTGTAGAGATTTTGGAAGAAGAAATTATTGGCAAATTTAGAAACATGTAATCAGGTGGTGATAGCACTGCCAAGTCCTACAAATGATGGAAATAATCCCTTCTTCTTGTTATAACAGGGAAAGAACTTCAAAGGAACATATCATAGATGGCCTGGGTTGGAAAAAACCTTAAAGATCATCTAGTTCCAACCCCCCTGCCATGGGCAGGGACACCTTCCACTAGACCAGGTTGCTCAAAGCCTCATCCAGCCTGGCCTTGGACACTTCCAGGGATGGGATGTCCCCAGTTTCTCGGGGCAGCCTGTTCCAGTCCTTCACCACCCTCTCCATGAAGAATTTATTGCTGATATCTTATCTAAATCTATCCTCTTTCAGTTTAAACTCATTACCCCTTGTCCTGTAACTAATTATAAAACGTTCCTCCACAGCTTCCTTGTAGACCCCTTCAGGTACTGGAAAGCTGCAATAAGGTCTCCTCGGAGCCTTCTCTTCTCCAGGCTGAACAAGTCTGATTCTCGCAGCCTTTCATCCTAGCAGAGGTGCTTCAGCCCTCTGATCATCTTTGTGGCCTCCTCTGGACTTGCTCCAACCA
>NW_010235590.1:19515-29106 GCF_000690775.1 Eurypyga helias
CCACACTGCTCTGGATACAGCCCAGGATACGGTTGGCTTTCTGGGCTGCCAGCGCACACTGCTGGCTCTTGTTCAGTTTTTCATCAACCAGTACCCCCAAGTCCTTTTCCTCGGAGCTGCTCTCTATCCACTCTCCACCCAGCCTGTACTTGTGCTTGGGATTGACCCGACCCAGGTGCAACACCTTGCACTTGAACTTGCTGAAGTCCATGAGGTTGGCAGTGGCCCACCTCTCCAGCCTGTCCAGGTCCCTCTGGATGGCATCCCTTCCCTCCACCATATTGACTGCACCTCACAGCTTGGTGCCATAAGCAAACTTGCCGAGGGTGCACTCAATCCCACCATCCATGTCACCAACAAAGGTATTAAAGTGCACCAGTCCCAATCTCAACCCCTGAGGAACGTCACTCCTGGTCTCCACTCAGACATTGAGCCATCGACAGCAAGTCTCTGAGTGTGATCATCCAGCCAGTTCCTTATCCACTGAGTGGTCTAACCATCAAATCCACGCCTCTCCAGTTTAGACACGAGGATGTCATGTGGGACGGTGTTGAACACTTTGCACAACCCCAGGTAGATGACACCGCTTATCCTTCCCTTATCTACCAAGGTTGTGACGCCATCATAGAAGGCCACCATCCTCGTCAGGCATGATTAATTTCAACTGCTGTAAGTTGCCCATTTAAATTTCTGCAAGGGAGTTATCAATTATGAGTTAAGAAACTTTTCCAATAGAGAGATTAGTTAGCCGCCAGAATATGGTTTCATAACAAATTGTGGGTTTTCCAACTTTCAAAGACTTTTAGAATAGTTTAGACAACTGTTAACGCTAAACAGTAGGGGTGGTGTTGGATGTGGCATATGTTGGGCCATAGCATCAGCCTGTCTGACCCCTTGACATCTCTTTAATCCATGCTTTTCTGTAATCTTCTGAAACAACATTTGGTGACCACTGATAACAAGAATTCAAGTTTCAGCTCTTCCAGGACTTTGTGTATCCTGCAACAATTATCTTTCATCATTTGACACCTCAGCTTTATAAAAAGTAATACAAATTCTCTGGTTTGTCAGACTATAAAGATGCTGATAAAATAACATTTGAGACACTGTCCGGGATAGTGGTTGCTGAAGCTGTAGAAGCACCAGGAAAGATGAAATAGTGACAATTATTGTGAATACATAATCAGCCTGAAAATAAGATGTATTTATATATTCATAAGCAGAACTAGCTGTGCAGAGAAATATTATCAATACTGGTTTACAGATAAGAAATTACAGGTCTCTTAAAAAGGAAAAAAAATACTCAGAAAAAGGATTTTGAAATAAATATATTTAACAAAGTATTTGTAGTGGATTAATTTAAATTAAAGTTTCAATTACTTCTATGAAACAAACAGTTGATAGAATGGATAAACAGAATAGACATTGATGCCAGTGGTTATATTTCACTAATTTCAAAGAGCAAATAACTGTAACCGTATAGTTGTCTCTCTCTTTGACCAACAACTTCATTAAAAATCCTAGACTTACCCCTTAGCCTCTTTCCTGAGTGCTGGGGTTCATTGGGAAGCTGTTTGAACTACTCCTAGGCAATGTTATTTGTGCTTTATTCCTGCAAATGATCTGTTTACATCCCTTTCATATTGTCTTCAATTTGGTAACTAACAGGTACCCGTATTTGAAGTTCAGAGCTTGCATGTAACCCTGTACCACCCTGTGCTGAGACTTAGTGACTAATAATGCGAATAGGGGTGAAGGTGATGTATGAATGAGTTGGAATTTGTTTTGGAACAAAACTGAATTTAAATAGTTATTTTAGTGTATCAACTTTTTTTTTTTTTTTAAAGATATGAATTCTCTGTTATTTATGGAATACTGGTTAGATAAAGAACATATGAAATTTTAATGAATCTGGCATCCAAAACAAGAAAAAAGAATATACAAATGGAAACCAGACCCTTTCCATGTTATTACAGATACAGGCATATTCATTATTTAACAGTAAATAATATAACCCAGACATTGAGTCACCACATTAGGATGGAGATGAAGTTACAAGTACTCCACTACCAAAGTGCAACTGGTGGTTCATTACAACCCAAATTCTGAATCACTCCTCCTATCCCTTCTCCCCAAACACATGTAGGAAATGACTGGCAAATAGCTTGTTTTTACTTTAAAATTATTTTACAGGTTTTGATGCTTTATTTTGCCAACTTTCAGGTTTATCAAAAAAGTTCACTCAAAGACAAAACCAAAATAAACATATGGACAGCTTTATCATGTCAGACCATCCATTTATCTTGTCTGCAACAACAGTCAACAGTAGACGGCTGATAAGGAATATAAGAATATGTCAGTTATTGAATGGCACTTTACTACAGTACCCTTCTGACCCCCATAAAGTAGAGACTACAGTTTTGGGGGGGTGGGGGGTGGGGGGTTGAGAGATGGTTTCTTTGTATTCAGTACCTTGCAAAATTTTATTAATTCATTATTTTTTTTTTAATTTTAAAACCATGTAGAATTTTAACATTCACTAATTCCTTCTGACATGTATGTTATGTAAAGAAAAATTCTTTGTTTTGTATTATGTAAAATATAATTGAGAATTTAAGGTGTGATAATTTGGAAAAAACTATGAGAAATTGTTTTCAATTCATCTCCATGTCACACATAGTTTGATTTAGTCAGTCTTGTATGTGCTGGCACATCAGTGACAACTTACTTGATCTGGCCAACATACGTAATCTTGGGTGCCCATGTTAATAAAGTTTAATTTACAGTTCATCATTCAGAATAAAAAAAAGATAATTTTATTTTCTTTGATGTGTAAGATATACTTGGAGTTACCTGCCTTGAACATCATTGAAAATGTCATCTTTAAAGGTCCAAAAAGTCTTCCTATGTCAGATAATTAAAACCCATAAGACAGCTAAGTCTATAAAGTCCATAAGTAGCATCTGTCTAAGGAGAACCAGGAGGTAGAAATTACTTAATAACACAAATATTGTTAAAAAAAACCCCAAATATGCTTAAACATCTCAACTAGATAAATTATATTGAGGAGCCAACTCTTTACATTTATGCGTGCATATACCCTTTTCTCTTTAGAGCAACTCTTCACTTGCATGTTTAAATATATAGATAGCTCAGCATCATGCTTTTATTGTACCGTTTACTTGTTACTGAAGTCATGCCTTTCTGTGTCCTATGCCCACTTACAAGTATCTGTTTAAATGAGGGCAGCAATATGATGTACTGAGTAGGACTTCATAAACAGAAGCTACCAACGTTTAATTAAGAACATCTGCATTGTTTTGGACAAAAGACATCTTTTCTCTGGCAGTGGTCAATGCTGAGGCAGCATTTATTGTAAACAGGGCAGATAGATGGAAACACACACAATCACAGAGGGATAGAGGTATATATGTATATATATGTGTATAATGATCATTAACCTGAGACATTTCTAGCTGATGACAGTGACTATTTGGATGAGAAGCTGTATCCAGAGCCTGATTTCTGTATAACATTCTACATTATTTTTAAATACTCTTTAATAAATAATTTCAATCCCTTCCCCATTAATTTCTTCCCTCTCTTTTCTGAGGTTGTATAAAGATGCTTTTTTTCAGATTTAGTTCTTAGTTTTACGTTGCTGTTTTATTTTTAATCTTTTTTTCAAACACTGCAGGCTACCCATTGTCTCCTATTACATTATGTACTGCACCTAGCACTGGGGAGATGTGGTATTATCAGGGGATTCTAGACATTACTGAAACGCAAATTATGATAATTACAGTATTGCAGCTGCTCAGCTGGTATTTTAGTTTGGAGCCAAAAAAGTTTCCCTTTCCTTTCCTCACACCCTATTTCCATCTTTATAGATTTGCAGATGTAAAGAAGAGAGGAAAACAACAATAAAAAACCTTTGTGATTGTTTTTTGTAAGGGACAATACTTTTATAAATCCTCCTTGAAGCAATACTAGATTTTGTAGTAAGTTTTCTTTCTCTGGCAGTGCTCCTCAGAAGGGGCCACACATGTTTCAGGGCATGGAGGGAGAATTTCAGGACAAGAGAGAGAGAGGAAAACAGAGGAGGGGAGTCTGATAGCTTTGTAACTAAAATTTATGTCCTCAAATCCTTTAAAAAAAGTAACTTCCATGCCCTTACAGATCAGAATTTTGCAGCCTTGAGTACCAAACCAACCTCCTTCTTTTGCAACAGATACCTTTTAGGAGGTGCCAGGGATGTCAGAGATTTCATCATTATGTACATAAGAAGGCAGAATTCAATTCCTCAGCTCCTGGCAGAGCAGGGAGGAGGCTAGAATTTACCTACTGTTGTTCAAGCACAGGGTGATAGCAAGGCTACAGCTGCTTGGCTCCCTCTTAAACAAACCTCCTAACCAGCCACCATGGAGCACCTTTTGCTATGTTCCCATGGCAACACCTCTATCCACTGGTGCCCATGGTGTCTCTAATGCTTTCGACTAGTTGGATTCCTTGGCACCTGCCTCCAGTGCCAGGTCTTGTCAAACCTTATTAGACTGAGAATCCATTTCAGCTGCACTAGTGGGAAAAGAAAGCAGACAAATTTAGTTCACCTGAGATCTCTTTCAAATCCCAGTAAAGTCAATTTCTCAAGTTCCAACTAGGAGCTGAACTTGCCTAGGGCAAAGATGTGCATGTGCACACACAGAGATACACAGAAACTTTTTCTCTCACATGTGCTGTTTCTTCCTTCTTCTGTAGAGTACACATGTATGATCACACTATTCTGTTCAGAGACTAATACAGATGCTCTTGCTTTTGTTTGCAACAAGAAACCCCCTAAAAAGCTGGGATCTTTTGTGCATGAGCAAATTGTCATACACAAACCAATTGCCTACCAGCTTTTATGCATTAGCTCATCACAGACTTCCTTCCATCACTTCTGTAATTACAGGAACTACTTATCCCTCTCCTAGCTTGACACAGAAACTTTCTCTGTTTTACAAGAGTTGATGTGGTTGACACTTTCAGACTCACAATACAACACACTTACTTTGTCTTTTCACATGCTGTCTCTTCTACACTCACTACAGCTCCTATAAGGATTTTTGTCTAAAAATGTTTGTATAAATATAGATTAAAATTTACAAATTTAGTGCAGAAACAAAAGGCACATTTATAACCAACAGGTATGTCCACAGACTAGGAAGAATAGTGTTATATGTGCATCTGGGTATGGTTATATTGCATTCTCATAATCCTCAAAACTAAGTATCTTCATATATATAAGCATATTAACATGTGGGAATAACCTACATGCTGGTACTGACAATGCATTTTTGATGGGTATGTTTTGCTTGGTCGAGGAATATCTGTTTTTACATTGGTCCCCAAGCTGACTTATTCAGTCAATATAAAGTTCAGTGTTTGAATTTAAGTGTTTAAAAGAGACACATCGTTACTCTGGCCTCTAACTGTATTTAATGTTGCAGACTAATGATTTTGTTTAGTCAAGTCTGAACAAGATCTGTCTACTAGTGTCTAATCAAAATAAGTAATCTAAGCTTTTTTTAACAGAGACAGAAAGGAAAAGGCCTGTAGAATATGATTCAGTACAGTAAACTTCTCCTTTTATATCTTCTTTCTAAAGGAACTTGGATGACTTTACACTTTGATAAGCATATGAGTCACATTCCAAAAAACCAGTCTGGGACAAAATGAGTATGCATTTGACCCTCCCTGTATTGGTTAGTACATTGCCTTTTTACTTTACTGAGTCATAAGAAACTCTGTATGTCTCTGAGCAAATCTATTTCGTTGAAGACCTTCCTATTTTTTGAAGTTGTTTATATTACATGTTTGTGTGACACAATTCAGGGTACAGCTGGTCTGGATTATCTCCTGCTTTTAGAGAATATTTAAAACTAGGTGTTGCTCTTAGTTCTATCAATATGCTGAGCACCATTTTCTGGAATCATATAATTCCAGAACATCTTTTCAAAGAAACATCTCTTTGCATTAAACTTTCACTACATGCACACCAGTTTTGTTAGCTATTATCCTAAATAGGATTCCCAAGAGGGAAGAACACAGGCATGAGAAGAATAACAAATTTTTAAGTTATAGGCCATTTCATACTCTTCTTGGTGTCCACTTGAGGATGTGGTAGGTGATTCAGTCATGAATACCAGTCTGAACAGATATTCTTGTGTCACCAGTCTCACAAAAGTGAAGTGACATTTAAAATATCTGCCCAATCCTAATGAACTTTGCTGTGGGAAAGGCATTCAGGAAGGATGTCAGACTATCTACTACCTAATTTTTCTCATGTGTCAGTTTTGTATTAGTTCATGCTTATCACCAGACATAGTTAAAAAATGATTAATTCAATTTATTCTGTCTGTAGTAAAGGTTAAATGAAGATTTTAATGTTTGCTGAGGTGGTTTCAAAAGTAAATCTGATAATTACACTGATTGCACATCAGTAAGGCTTGTTCTCAGTAATTTCTTTGAGAACCCCTTTCACTGAGGATTGACTCAATCGCCTTCATAGCACTTTTCTAATAGACCAGATAGTTCAGTGGAACAGTATCATAGAAAGTTTCAGTTTGGAAAAGATCAGGTCCCATTGCTAACTTTACGCTGTTAATACCACCACTAAACCACGTCCCTAAACACCTCACCCATGCATGTCTTAAATACCTCTCAGGGTTGGTGACTCCACCACCCTCCTGGGCAACCCATTCTAGTACATGACAGCCCTTTCAGTGAAGAAAGTTGGAACAGGGCACAAGCTCTGTTCCCAAAGCTTCCCCAGATTGTCTTGCTAAGCTGCACAAGACAGACTTGGTTTTGGAGGTTGACAAATTATCCTGCAGCTTATAAGTCTGTTTCATCCACTGAATTTGAGGACAACACCAGGAACTGCTATTTCTATCAGAAGCATGCTTTTCTTATCTGTATCATGGTCACTACAGTACTCAGAGCACTGACTACATGAATCAGAATTCTAAGTAGGACTTTGTAACATACAACTTACATTCCTCTCAGGGCTGAGCAACCAAAAAATGCCCCTCTGCTTTCTATTTCACTCATAACTTTAGTGAAACTCATAGTAGCTGGAATTCAAACTTACCTAATTAAAACTAATCATGAAAGAAAATCAACGAACCTGTTTACTCTCAGAACTCAGTCGTTATGCAAATATCTTAGCTTGGGCTATTTGTTTGATTCTTTAATTGAAAGGCTTGGTTTCTGCCATCTCTCTGGTGCATCCTAAGATAATCCACAGTTCAGCTTATCTAGTTGTACCAATTAGGTAGTTTATAGATAATTACATAAAATCAGAGTAATATCACTCAATTCAATTTCTTCTTAAGAATTCATAACACATAAACATAACAGGAAACTAAATTAAGTGTAGGGTATTGTGATTGTTTCTCGCTGACAGTTTTGGATAGCTTTTCAGTTTTTCAAGGCTTCCTATTGGGTAACTCTGTGTTTGGGAGCCTCAAATCAATCCAGAGATCTCAAAACTTTTAAGGTTCTAGTTTTAATATATCCACCTTAGGAGGGCAGTGTGTCGGTTGCTACAGTAGAGTAGTTCTTTCTGCAGGAAGTGCTGAAACTCTTCGCCTTCAAACCAACATGCAGACTTTTAATTTTTTTTTTTTTAACGCATAATGTCTTCCAAAATGGAATTGTCAGTTTCAGAAAGAATTGGTTTATTCCTTGTAGTTGTGCAAAGCCAGAGGAAGTTTTTCCTAATCACATTCTATTTTGTAATTTCAGTCTCATCTGTGAATCAAGATAACCTGAGACCATGACATTCTTATGTTAGTGGAGTTTAGAGGTGATGTTCCTTTCATCAGAAAAGTTTTAATCTCTGGAGAATAGGGGCTCTATATCTCTCTCACAAATAGTCTAAGAAGAAAGATGGATAACCTTGATAACTGAAAATTCAACCTTGCAAAAATTCATCTGCTGAATAATAAGATGTAATTTGTACATGCACTTGTTAATTCCATTCAGAGCGCTGGCAGTGATGTTTTGGAGGCTTCAGTGCATTTAACTAACCTAAATTGTACATTTCACATTCAACACTTAAACTGAAACAATAACACATTTAACTAAAATTTAGAATCCAGAAATGTTAGCAGAAAAGCAAAGATTGTCTAATGAAATTATTTTATTTTATTTTATTATCATTTTGGAGGGAGGTTTTGTTCTTTATTTTTTCTAAACCCCAGTTAATGTAGGTACACAACCACATTATTTCTTGACTTGGCTATGACTTCTGTAATTTTGAAACCTGAGAAAGCAATTATGCTTTCTCCTTTGTGCATTTTGCTACTTGTATCTTTCTTCTTGCCCATTTTGTTGTAATGCATGGCAGACGGGCTGTGGCGAGAGTGATATATATGGCAAATGTCAGTCTCTGTTTCATCTTCAGTCTCCTCAGCTATTTGGCAACAACTGATCTCTACTGTGAACCTGAAAACTGTTAAACGTAAACACATGGAGGAAATTAAATAGGAGGCTGAGTGCTGATAGGGTTATTGGTAGATGTTGGTTCATGATAGTTGGTGCTTCTGGTAGGAAAGGTTCCTATGTATTTCAGAACTGTAAATTGGGTATAGCCATTTCTTACCAAAATTAGGCATAGTCCTTCTGAGAGCCTAGTGAATTAAAACAAAGCTGTCTTTGTAAACCACCTTAAGTTGAACAGAAAGATTGCATCATTGAATGAACACAGCAACATTCATCTGGACACAGTCCTAAGAAGCTCTACGGTTCTGTCCCATGTCATGCCATGTGAGAGACCCGTTGAGCTTTATCTCTACAATTGCTGTTCTGCCTTGTCTGCTGCAGATACATCAATGTGCACATATAAAATTTATTTCAAAGAGGCTCTTGCCTTGGTCATACCCTCTAAGATGAAATGTAACAAAGTCTGAAAAGTTCTCATTCCTTAAACTGAGGTCCTTTCCAGTCTCAAATGTAGACTGGTGCGGTACTTTAATGAAAAAAAAATTAAGGACCCAGGTGGTGTTGAAAAAGGATGTTTCAGAAAACAGGCACTCCTAGAGATCTCTTCCTTGACTCATGACTCCATTGTCTTTAGATGGAGACAATCCATTCCATTCCATTGCCTTATTCCATAAAATATTTCAGACCTCTGAGATGCACAAGGAATATGTACCTTCTCATATTAATTTTTTTCTAAGTAGTGTACCAAAAATGGGGTAAAAAGGAGAATTATACAGACACACTTGCTAAATCCACATGAAAACATACATTCACTCATGACAAGACTTTCAAGTTGTTTTCTGTAACTCTCCTTCTGTAGAAACAAGATGTATACCTAGGTTCTGTCTGTAGCAGCTTCATAGAAGAGGAAACCTTCAGAGACGCTTCAGATCATGTATCTTAGGAGGGAAAATCTCCAAGGCAAATAGATAGTGCATATGTGACCAACTTTGATGAAACATCTAGCATTTATACAGTTAAGTAGGTGAGATGAAACAAGTAATGGACTTCATTGGTTCACATACAGAAGGTACCTACCTATCGAGTTTGGAATCCTTATGGAGG
>NW_010235591.1:0-3976 GCF_000690775.1 Eurypyga helias
GGTTGGGGGGAGCAGGGGAGAGGGGGACACTTCAGTTTATACCTCATTTTAGCTGCTGTACCCGAGTTTGTTCTTTCTCCTCTGGTAAGAAAGTGACTGTACTTAACACCAAGCAAATAGTGAAAATTAAAGCCGTTTCACTTCACTGTCACAATAGCTTTCTTTCTTTTTATTTTTTTTTTTAATTTTTTTTAAGAAATGCACACAAAAACCGTGTAGAGAGTGCTTCAGGCTTGTGTTCTGGTTTATATTACCCCCAAAAAATTCCTTTCAATATAAAAAAGCATCACAGTAGGGAATACAGGATAAATTAGCTCCGCTATCTAATAAAAAGAACATTTACAGGTTGGTTGTTTTTTTTTTAAAATAGATTTCAAACATTATTTCACACGTAGCCCTTTTCCCAGGCCTTCGTGCCAGTCATTTGAGCATTAAATAACAGCGGGGAGGCAGGGGCGCCGAGAGGGGCTGTGGGCTCACGGGCTGCTCTCCGCTGCTTCCTACCAAGGTGCTTGGGCCGTGGTCACAGCGCTACAGCCAAGGGGGAGGCAGCACAGCAGCTCAGAGCTGGTGAGTCCAGCTTGAGGCCCCCGACCCCAAAATATTCACCAGAGCTGTTAAATATAAAAATACAGTCGCTGCTCCTGCCTACTGTCCTGAACACTACTGTACATCGGAGAGGGCAGCCGTATAACCAAGGGAGAGAACCAACACGTTCGCATGCTTTGCCATACAGCCCGTCCGTTAAATCCACACACACACACACACCCCCGGGGGGGGAAATTCTGACTGTTGCCAACTCCCACAGGTCCACTTATCTTTGCAGCCATCTCCAGTCCTTGTCTGAAACGTGCTGCCTGGCCCTTGCTGGGACTTCCAGCTGCATTCCCAGAGGGTTTGAAGTCTTCATCCAGAAAAGAGCGGTGGGGGGGGTCAGACAAAGGTAAGAGAGGAGAAACAGCTGTGCAAAGGCCAGGATAACAGAGGAGGAGGAGGAGAGTTTTTTTAAGATGCAGGGATTACCATTAGGGAGAGAGCAAAAGTGAGAACAAAGCAGTGAGTACAGAATTAGGAAAGCCAAGGAGAAATAAGCTGTCAGCCTACTCAGGCGTGTGTATTTATCACTTAGTGCTCTGGTCCAGCTCCTCCAGCTCTGATAGTTTTCCCTCCATGCCACTGGTGGCAGGAAAAGGCTTTAAGCCTTTTTTGTGGCTTTTTTTTCTCCCTCCCTCTTTCAGCCACCCACCGTGCACAAATCATGTTATTTGCCTTCCAGGCTCTGACCTCAGCCAGCCGAGCCTTTGCATAATAAACTGAGGGAAAGGAAAAAAATTGGAGACTGGGGGAAGCAGTCCTGCTTCTCTCGCTCAACTCCAGCCAAATTACCATCTCTGCTCTTGGTTTTGTTCCTCCCCTGGGAATTTCTCTCCCAGAACAGTCACCGACACCAGCTCCTGAGGCAGAAGCAGAATAAATCAGCTCACCTTCTGCTTGGTCCATTCCCTGCAAGACTGGTAGGTGCCACAGAGTTTTCCTGTCTTAAGTGCAGCACCTGCTGTCGGGTACAAATACCGCTGGGTTTTGGCTAGCAAAACTGTTTTCCTTCATTAAACAACAGACCAGAATTTAATGCTAAAATGCCTCATTAAAAGGAGATCTAGAGGGAAATAGTTCAGAAAAGCTTTCCACGAGGTTTAATGCAACATCTGAGGCCGCTCAGCAGCCCTGGCCTCCTGTTCCGTACTGGAATATGCTGACTGTGACAAGGGGTAGGGGCAGGGGGAGCAGCAGCTCTACCTGCCTGGGTCCTCTCCTGCTGATGAGCAAATTGTTGTTCTCAAATGAAGCTTGTAAAAGCTCTAATGCCTCCTTCCTGTCCCTTCGTATCCCGATTCCCCAACCTGGACATTTAGCCAGGATTGTTGTCTATCACGGACCATTCTTTCAGCTGCTTTCATTCCCTCCCAGTAGCACAGTGCCACCGGGAGGGCTGAAGGGACACAGTCCCAGTGGTGTAAGGGGACAGCCAGGCAAGGTGCACCCGCTGCTGCCAAACCTGGGCACAAGGTCACTGCCCGTCTCCTCGCTGATGCCTTCTGCCCCCTCACCTTCCCTGCCAGTGCTTACAGCTTCCAGAGGGGCTGGTTTAAGCCTATACAAAAAGGCTCCATAATCTGAGCCTATAAAATCTGTAAAAAGGCCTAAGCGAAATAGGAACCCACAGTCCCTTCTGTCCTCCGCCAAGCACAATGAGTTTGGGGGTCAGGGAGTGACCAGATGAACAATTAAGGCGACGGGGGTTGAGGCATCCAAAGGAGAGAAACCAGTGACCTGTCCAGGTCCATCACCACAACCGCTGGAGCGGTTTTAGCTGCACACTGGGTGCTCCAAGATCCCACCCAGGGCCTCGGCAGGTCCATCTTAATCTCTGACCAAGGCCCAGTCCCAGGCATCGGTCTCAAGTTCACTTCCAAACGATGAAATAGGTGATACGTTAGTTAAACGTCGAACTGTCTCACGAGAGGAAACACTCAACTCGCAGGCAGACTACACCAGTTCTGACTTACGTCAGGAGCCCACGGGAGGACCTCGGGGGAAACCCTCTGTGCAGAAATGACGCCACGAGACTCTCTCAGGCAAACGGCACGGGAGCGGCTGACAAATCTCAGCCTCCTCCATCCAGCACCATGCCTGGGCCTCCCCTAAGGGCTGGAAAGTGTGTAGGAATCCACTGCAAATATTTATGTTAACAGAGCACCACAAACCGTGTTTTTTTGCAAGTATGAAGGGAAAGGGAAAGGCTGACAAGATTTAAACACTATTTCCTCCCCTTCTCAGGAAGGCAGCAGTATCAATGATTCTTGACCAGAGCCATTATTTTTTCCAGGGGATGGGAACACAGCAGGGAACCATTTGGTCTCTTTCACAACAAGGAACAGTAAATCTCAGTAAAAACAGAAAGGTAGGCACCAGAGTCTCGACCATCAACCAGCCTTAGCTGAGTGCCATCGCTCAGTGAGCTGCCCCTGCTTGGGGCTCCAGAGAGAAGCCAGCCTCACTGAAGTGCCTGACTTCTCTGACAAGGTTCAGGTAACGGGCAAATCTTCCACGAAAGAATGTGTGTTTTCACTCTGTGGTGGGGTATGAAAGCCAGAATCACACAACCACCACCTACTGCCCAGATGAGCCACCGCTGCTTGTTTTGAACCCACCCGGACACTCACAGACTCTGGACAACCTGCTGCCTTATCCGGCCCCTGCGTGGCTGTTCTTCGACCCTTTGCGGCCTAAACCACGGCCGAGTTGCAGACAGCAGGCACAACCTCGCAGGAGAGGCAGTGGTGCTCGTCCTCCTGCTCCCCACTGCCAGCTCTGTCAGTCTCTAGTGCAATCGGCTGCGCTGGGCTCCTGCTCCACGGCTGCTGTGGGTGGCTCTGGGCAAGGGTCCGGTGTACAGTGTAGTGCACATCACCTCAAAGTTCCAGCCCCTGAAGTACAATCCGTTTGGTCATTCATATATTACAACCCCCATTTTTTTTTCTTTCCCCTCCCACCCCAAATCCCATTTTGTTAAAAAAAATAAAGTTTTTTGGGTGTTTTCAGGTTTTGTTTTATCCGATTTTCCTTCTTTCTTCTGAGTATGTGGGGAACGTGATGCTTCACGGGCCACCTCTTACTGGATCCCTCGAAAGAGACACATGGCAAAGATCATGGCAAACAGCTGGGAAGGGTGGGGAAGAAAAGGGAAAAAAAACCAAAACAGAGAACCACAAGAGTCAGCTGCATCTCCCAGAAGACCAGCAAAGTCCTCCCTGGCCCCAGGACCGCTCCCATCACCCTCTCCTGCCCAGCAGAGCGGTGCAGCAAGAAGGAACCCCTCCCACCACCCAGGGCAGGCTGTGGAAAAACTGTTTTTATCCTGAAGGTGATCCCTCTCCTCCTTCCCTTGTCACCCAAACTGTCTGTGGCCACAGCG
>NW_010235591.1:3986-4456 GCF_000690775.1 Eurypyga helias
CCTGTCTTTGAAACCGCCCTTGGTGTCGCACGGGAGCAGGCTCTGCGGTCCCGGCTCTGCACACCATTCCCACTGCCCGGAGCAGGCACAGCAGGGGCTGCTGGCGCTCTGCCCAGCTCATTCTCCTTCGCACAAGGCAGAGCACTGGGGAAAGCGCTCAGCCATGCCCCAGCAACGCTGTACGGGCATCACTTTTGAGCTAGTGTCGTGTCTGGGGGAAGCCTGTTCCTCAGAAACATCCCTGAAGCGCCAGGCGCCAATGCTGGGTAAGGGCGATGCTCTGGAGCCAGTGCAGTGTCAGGCTCCAAACAGAAGTTTTTAAAGCACAGGCGCAGTTGGAACACACTAACCGAGTGGCAGGGGAGTCAGCTTGCTGGGGGGCTGCCGCAATGAGGGCAGCGCTGTGCGGGGCGCTGGGGCAGGACCCCAAAGGCCCCGAGGGCAGCGCGGCAGGGTGCGAGCTCTGCGGC
>NW_010235592.1:0-339 GCF_000690775.1 Eurypyga helias
ACGTGGTCCTCCAGGACTACCCAGAGACTGAGGCCTACCAAGGCCTCGTGGCCAACAAAGGCCCCCAGGACTACCGAGAGACCAAAGCCCACCAAGGCCTCGTGGGCAACGCAGGCTCCTCGGCCGACCAGGACTCTCTGGCCCACCAGGACTCCGTGGCCAACGCGGGCCCCCAGGACTACCCAGAGACTGAGGCCCACCAAGGCCTCCTGGCCCACCATGGCCTCGTGGCCCACCAAGGCGACTCCGTAGCCAACCAGGGCCCTGAGGCCCACCGAGAGACCAACGTCAACGCCGGCCCCGTGGCCCGGTTGGACCTGAAGCTCCGCCAAGGCCCCG
>NW_010235593.1:0-15730 GCF_000690775.1 Eurypyga helias
ACTTTCCTAACCCGGCGGAGAGCGAGCAGCCAGGCAGGGCAGTCCCTTCCCACCGGGCGCCAAACTTTCTGCTGGCATTATTCTGACCCCCACGCAAAGCGTTCCTGCTCCTTTTTGCCAAGGAGAATGTCAGGACTGTGGGCTCGGGCCGGGCTGCGCGTGGAGTCCTTGTGCCTTGCCCCCTTGCCAAAATGCGGGCTCTGCTGTCCCTTCGCTTTGCAGCCTGAATAAAGCTTCCACCCAGGGAGACTGAGCCAGCTCGAGCCTCTCGGTTACTCTGGCCTGACGTCGTTTTACAGGAGTTTGCGTCGCCGAGGAGCTGGCTGGGCACACGCTTGAGCACAGCTTCAGGTGCCGCTTTCCAAACCTCGGAGCCAGCAGCGGGGCCAGTGTGTAGGAAGGCACTTGGCAAAATTAATTAGCACTTGGCAGAAATACTGGCTGCTGCCAAGTCGCAGTATTAGACGTAAGGAGGGATGGACTGGGTGAGAAGGTGCAAGTGCTAAAATAGTATTAGGTGTGCGATGAGCTTGGAATGCTGCACCTCCTGGCTCTTCTGATGGTGAGGCTGGAGAGGCATGGTAGTCCTTGTGACCACTGCTAGCCCTGGGGAGGACCTGCTGCTTAACAAGCAGCTCAGCGCTTGCTGCGGCTCGACAGACATTGTCAAGCCTTCCCTGCTCCCACAGGTTGGTGGGCACTGTCTGTCCAGCCTTGGACTCACAGACAGCCTCTCCTTCTCCTGGACTGGGCCCTCTCTGGCTGCGATGTCTGTGCCCAAACCCTGCCTCTGGAGCGGCTGAGCTTGGCTCCCTGATCCTGGGAGGCAACACAAAATGACAAGGATGTGACTGACTGGGGAAGGGCTTGCAAAAGCGAAAGGGAACTTGGCCAGGTTATGGATTTTGATTCCTGCAGGAGTCAGTAGCTTTTCTTGGCATACCTGAAAATGCCTTTGGCTGTTGTTCTGGATGAAATTGGGGTTTTCTTTGAGGAACCAAGCTGTGGTAGGAAACTGAAACTGCCTTTGCAACCAGCGCCTGGGAGCAGTGTGGCCAGTTGGTGTGTTGGTCGTGCAGGCGACCAGGTTGCCAACAGCCCTGTCTGCCGTCATGCTGGCCCCTTCCTTGGCACAGCAGACCTGAAGGCTGGCTTAGTGATGGCAGCAGCAGTAATGTCTGACTGTTGCTTTGGGAAGTGTAGGGTAGATGTGC
The DNA here is from genome assembly GCF_000690775.1 of Eurypyga helias. NCBI lineage: Eukaryota > Metazoa > Chordata > Aves > Eurypygiformes > Eurypygidae > Eurypyga > Eurypyga helias. The sequence goes on from NW_010235593.1 coordinate 1,215, forward strand.
TGTATGTGAGGATCACTCAGACCCTCCTGACATGGCAAAGCCCTCTGAGATGTCTGATCTGATACAGCTGCGTCTCCTGGGGCAGTTCTTTGAGTTTTCCATGGTGATGCCCAGTGTTTTGCCATGTCCGAGTGCTCACCAGCCTCAGGACCCCGTTCTCCTCTTGCTCACCAGTTCAACACTGTTATCACAAATTACCTGCATTTATCCTCATTTACACCACTGGCAGCCCCGAGTCTCCTCAGGTCACTGCTCTGCCCAGCTGATTACATGGCAGGTGGAGGGGGGACAGTTCTAACTTGTCTCTTGCAGGGTTTTTTCCACTTGTGCCCCGATGAGGTGAAAGCTCCTCTGTGACAGATGCCGTTTGTGTGGGGCAGAGTGCAGTTAGGGGTGCTGAACCCCTGATGCTCTGTCCTGGTGATTTCCCACCTTGTGTCATGTATATCCCCATCTGATGGTTCCTTTCTGCTCTGCCCACATGCCTCATCTGTCTAGGTGCCCCCTTCAATTTTCCGCTCATTTCATGGCTATGCCAGCTGCTCTCTAGACTGGAAGGTGATGGTCAGACCCCAGAGCTTGGCGTTCCTACTCTGGTTTCTTCCCCTTTGACTTGTCCCTTTGCTAGGCCATGTAACGACCCTGCGTGGACCTCTGTGAACATTGTTAGAAGTGAATTTTGTGCAGCACTGATGGTGCTCTTCTACCATCATTTGTGTTAACACTTTCATGGGAGAAAAAAAACCCTTTTACATGGGCCAACATTAGTCTCCTGTTCCTCAGTGATCTTCCAGCACAAAGTGATTGCTCTGCAATTAATTACCTTAGGATTTTAGTAGAACATCTGGTCACATACGTGGGAAAGGTTTTCCAGCTATTGCAGAAGCTCCAATGGTTGAGCTGACATCCTGGTGGCTGCAGGTAAAGTTCGTTGGAGGGTGAAGGGGGAGAACCTGCACTGCTCTGAGTGCTCCTGTAGTAGTGAATCTGTAGTAGTGAAGCTGCAGTTAAAAAACATCTCTCTCAGGCAGGTAAAATGGTGGTTGTCAGCTTTGGTGTGACATGAGCCCACTGATCTTTCAACCCACTCTAAGGAGATGATGACCAAGTGTTCCCGATGGCTTGGTGTCATCTGCTTGCTGCTTCCACTGACAGCCCAGGTTCAGATGACATCCCAAAGCACCAGGACATTCTGGTTCCATGCTGGTTTATGCTTGGTTGTTCAGTGTAGCTTAGACTGCCTGCCAACACAAACACATCTGAAATGTGGGTTACATTTGACCTGGTGAACTGTACTGCCACGAAATCAGGCATCAGACACTAAAATTAGCGTTAATCTCCAAATGGTGTCAGACTCGTGTGGTTCTGCGCAAGCTGTCTGTGCTTCCCAGCAGTACAGATGTTGATAGAGGATGGTATCTTGGGTCTTGAGATGCTTTGCCTTATCCAGCATCCCGATGGTGGACCGGCTGCAGGGCTGAGCCACCCTTGACACAGAGGATGCTGTCTGTAGGGCTCTGGTCGCGTTTGCTGCGAAGTTGTACGTGGGGTGTGGAGCTGCAGCAGGGAGGAAACTAATCCTAGGTTTTGGCAGCCCTGAATGTCTCTCTCACCTATGCTCAGTGAGGTCTGTGGCTGCAGGACAGTCACCTCCTGTTCCTCATTCTGTGGGGGTCTAACAGTGATATGGAGAAGTGTGAATGTGGTACGTGTTGCAATTGGACAGAATATGGTGCTCAGCTCCATGGTGCAAAGTACGCTGAAAAAATACTGTTGAAAGGCTTGTAAACTCTTTGTTGTATCGTAAAGTAGTCGTTAATTAGGGAATTGGGATGTCTAGATGGCTGCTGTCAGGATTTTGCTTCTGAGATGGCTGGTGCAGGTCCCAGGCTCCGTGAGCAGGGAGCTCCTATTAGATTTTTTTTTTCCTGTTTATACTGGCCTGTAGCATAAACATCTTTTTGGTCTCTTGTGTGGCCTTCCGGGCTCTCAAGGTGTGCCTGCAGATGTTGTGGACTAAGAGGGAATTCCTAGCAACTTAAATCTTATTTCAGGCTTTCTCTGTGCCCAGCTGTGAGCTATCACAAGCCCATGTATCCCCAGGACAAATGCATTTCCATGGTCTCTCCTCACAGAAAATCCATCCTGGCGTGTTCCAGGAGGTCTTGCTGGGATGTGGGTTTGCTGGGGCTGCATCTGTGCTGCTGGGTGCTTTGTGGTGAGTCACCTGCCGAAATCACAGGGACATTGTTTAGACTGTGTGGAGGAACCTGCAGCCTTCCCATGGTGGATGGAAGAAAATAAGCAGCAGATGGGCTTGAATTCCTCTTGCAGCAAACATTAGATGAGCAGCACCCAGCAGCAGCTCTTCTCCTTCCGTCGGCAGCTCAGAGGAAGGTGTTCCCCTGCCAATGTCTCAGTTTGGGCAGATGAACCCTGCTGTTTGGGGCAGAGAGAGCCGCTTCCTTCGCTCCCACTGTAAAGGGGGAAAAAATGCGCTGTGGATGCAAAAGGGGGCAGCTGGCTCCGAATCACACCGGGCAGTTTGTCCCTGAGCGTGCTTGCAGGTGCCCTGGCTGTCGGGCAGTGACTGATGGTAGGGAGCTGCCTGCATGAAGCTGCCCCCCAGAACCAGGACTGGTGAGCCCAAGAGATGGGGTCTGCTGGCAGTTGTGTCTGGAAAGGGATGGGGGACCCAGAGAAATTGTGCTATTCCTGAGGAGGGGTGTGACACAGATGGGCATGGGGCCAAAATGGACCAGTAGGCTCCCATGTAGGCATGAGCATCTCTGCTGCCTGGGCTGGCAGGGGATGCTGCTGGATGTTTCTGCCCTCCAAGGAAACTCCTGAACCAGGTCGGGCCCTCCTCGTGGTGCAGGGGGGAAAAACAGGCTCTGGAGAGAAACAGTTTGTGACCTTTTAAGGTAATCCAAAGGCTGGGACTGGAGCCATCAGGCTGAAAGGGAGGGATTTGGCACAGGCAGCGGCAGTGGTGGGAAGCCCTGTCTGCAGGGCATTCAGAAAAGAGGCTTCCCAGCTGCTGCGATCACACCCCAAACACGGCTCCTTGGATCCCTGCAGCCAGCACAGCCTTTCCAGCCCCCGCTCCCGGGACCCTCCGCAGCTCCGGCTGTCCTGCGCAGGGACCCTCCGTGCAGCCAGGAGCTGCAGCCCGTGCCCGTCAATGCGTGAGCCCTGACCCGCTCCCTGCCTGTCCTGCCTGCTGTTATAGCAGCGCTGAGACCCATTTCCCTTTGCCACTGCCTGCCAAAATACTCTTACAGAGGGGAGAGCTCGACTCTCCCAGACACTGGAAGGTACAGAGATCTCGCTGTGCCCGTGAGCAGAGGGTTTGCAGTGCTCCATCCTCCCTCATCTCTCTGACGCTTGCACAGCCCCCAGGCCTGTTGTGTTCAGCATCCATCTCCCCACTGCCTGCCAGGCAGGGCACTGCCACTGGCCCAGCCATTGGGTGGGGGATTGGGGACCTGGAGATGGGGCTTGTGGACTCAAAAGCTGTGCTCCCTGGGTGCCCCGGCAGACGCAGATCTTCCTCGTAGCCATGCAGCTGAGACAAGGGAGGTGATGAGATCCTGTGGATGCTGTGGGGTGGCACACGGTTAGTGTGAAAATGGTCTTTGATTTTGGGGACCTTGTCCTGCTGCTTCAGCTGTACAGGAGCTGGAAAGCACACTGCTGTGCCTGCGGTGGGGAGGGTGATTCTGCTGCCTGTTCCCATGTGGGAGCAGGATGGAGAATTTCAGAAATGTTGATGGAGAGAGGCCTCTGGAAACCTCTCGAGCTGCAGCTTGTGCCCATTGACCTTTCTTATATCACTGACCACCACCAGAACTGTTTTGTTGTATTTTGTTGCCTTTGTAGCAACCCCAGGTTGCTCTTAGATCCTCCTTAGCCTCCTCTTGGCCCCACTCAACCAGCATCCCTCCCTCTGAGTCTCCTTGTAGGACTTTGTGCCTTGAATGTCTTGAGGTTTATGTTGGCCTGGTCTTCAAAAGTATCAGGGCCTCTCTGGGTTGGAGCTCTGCCTCTTGTGTTACCTGCTCACAGTATTTTGGGGTTATCTGCAAATTTGCAGATCAAGGGGCCACTAGATCATCTCATCAGATTCATTTCAGGAAAGAGGAAAGAGAAGCAGAAGCATTTATATCATGCCAAGGAGCTGCATGGTAGCTTAGGTTGGTGCTCAGGTCTTTTCCCTGCACATGAGCCTGTGTCCCTGGGACTGTGGATTTCCCAGATTTCCTTCATGACTGTACCTGCAGTCCTGGAGGAGCTTGAGATGCCCAAGTTCATGGGAAACCTATGAGCGGTTGGCCAGGCAAGGCACAAGCTAATGATGCTGTGGGGGACACGGCGCCAGAGCCCACTGTTTGCTGGCATCAGGGGTCAGCTCCCACAGTTTGGGCAAGCCTGCCTATATCCCTGCCCTGTCGTGGCAAAAATGGAAGAGGCGTTCAGGAAGGAGAAGCTGGAACTGCTTCCAGCTGGCGTGACAGCTTGTACACTCTCCAGCACCAGGGATCGGTCACCCTGGCCATTGCTGCATTGCCCTGTCGAGGGGTAATAGCAGGGCTGTGGCCTAACAAGGGGCCGGTGCTGTGGGTACCTTTGTAAGTGCTGTCTCCCATCATTGTCCCACTTCCTCCCTTTTCCTGGCACAGAAAGGAGCTATGAGGCCCCACAGCTTCCAGGACAGGGGATTTCTGCTGCTCCTGGCTGGCTGGAGCAGCAGTTCCCAGGGTGATATTGTTGGGTACTGTAACGATGGGTCCCATGGGCATCCTGAGTTCTGCTAATTCTGCTAATTACCAGCCCTGTGAATCTGTGCGAACAGTAACATTTGTGGTGGTCTCTGCAGGTGCAGATGTGGAATGGCAGTAGGAGAACTGCTGGCAGGTGCTGGCTCTCCCGGCCTTGCCCTGCCCCATCCCTGTGCCCTGCCTGACCTCCCACCTTGACAGTTTCTGCCTGTGCTTTGTCTGCAGGATGCCAAACTGGGGAGGAGGAAAGAAATGTGGCGTCTGCCAGAAGGCAGTGTACTTCGCCGAGGAGGTGCAGTGTGAAGGCAGCAGCTTCCACAAGTCGTGCTTCTTGTGCAGTGAGTACCAGCCCTTCCCTCGCCCCTCCTGCCCCGCTTCCTGGCTCTCCGCCGGTCGGTGCCCCGTCATGTCCTGTTTATGAGCCATGTCAACGCTCAGTAGGATTTCTCTAGAACAGCCCAGCTGTGGGAGCTGCGTGGCTTTCTGCTTTTCTCCAGATTTGGAAGTTCGTCCGGCTGAAGGAAAACAGAGCAGCACAGGACACCAGGGGCCATCCATGCTGTCAGGGCTGCCAGCACACACACAAAGACCTAATCTGTCCCTACAGCAGGGAAAGGCTGGGCTGAGTCCTCTAGACTATCCCCAGATGTTCAGGCTTGGAGCATGAGACAGGAACTCTCCCAACAGTGCTGGCAGGAGGTGACACATCCCGTACAATGCTCTGAGGTGATGCTAGCTTTAGTCTTTTCAGAGGCTTTGCCACACTGAAATGTGGTTGAGCGTTGGGAACTGGCATGGGATCTGCCCCTGTGTCCCAGGAGGTAATAGGAAGATGTGTGGTCCTGTTCTGGCCCTCCTGCTGATGGAAGTCCTACTGTGAAGTGCTGAAGCATCACTCCAGCCTGCCTGCAAATCTGCTATTGCGGAGGGTGTTTGGACCCAAGTGTCACCCCCAGGGAAAGGCAGCATGTGGGTTACCTCTGTGCAGTGATCCCTTCCTCTGCTTGCTCTGCAGAATCCTACAAGTTTTCTTGAGTTCATGCTGCTGGTCCCCAGACACCCTTCCCCTCCCTTTGGAGATACCAGGGCAGCAGTGCAGGGACAGGCGAGTAGTGTTACGGTGCTGAGAGCAGCTCCTTACACCTGGGGCATCCACATCCAGGGGGGCTGCAGGACCTTTGAATAAAAAGGTGACCTCAGCCTGTGTTTCACTGGATTTCTGTCCTCTGCCCTTGAAGACTATCACAAAGCAGAACTAGTGATTCTCAGGTGCTAACAGGAGCATGCTCATTGCCAGTGTGCGCTGATGGCTTATTGACACATTCCGTCTGACGCAGAGTGGCAAGAGTACAAGTGCATCTTCAGAGGTGCCCTTGCAGCAGGGCCCTACTGAGGTTTAACGTTTTCTCAGCTGGTCCCTGAACCCTGTTCCCAGTCTCACCATCCCATTGCAACAGGGAGCGCAGACGTGATCTTTTCCATACAGGCAGCAAGGGGAGCTAGGATCTATAAACAGGCACGCAGCTAGAACTAATCTCAATAGACCTATTCCGGCAGGGAAATACCAGTGTCCTCATGGGGCCGGGCTCCTGTGTCCACCCGGCACGGGTAACTGGATACTTCTTGGCCGGCTTCCCTGGGATGCAGCATGCACAGATGGATGCAGATGTGAGAGGGAGAGGCTGAGGCTGTGTCTCTGCTCCCTGCGCAGCATGAGGAGTGGCCAGCGTGGATGGTAGCTCTCGTATGTGGGAGTTTCCAGGTCAGAAACCTTGCTTTGGCTTGAGAGGACTAAGAAAGGGAGTTGGAAGGGCTTTCCCTGGGCGGGCGGGGGTTGGCAGGCTATTGCTGCCACCTTCTGCAGTAGGAAGTTGTGTTTCTTCTGCAACCTCAGATAAGGAGGGTGGGGAATGTTACCGTCATCTCACCTCCACTACTGGCTTTTACTGTCGGAGTCCATGTCAGTGGAAGACCCCAGTATGGGGGCTAGGATGCCATGGCACTGCCTCTGCCATTCCCTGTGGCCCCTGTGCACACAGCTGGATTGCTAGGGAAAGCTGCTGCTGTGCACTGCTGGCACCCAGAGTGCAGGGCAGGCCTCCAGGAACTGCGAAATCAGGCAAAAGGCATTGGGAATTGAGAAGGGAATACATGGCCAAAGTGGGGAAGGTCATCCCATGTCTGCTCCTGGAAGCAAGTCACCAGGCAGTGGTCCAGAGCCAATTACAGCCACGGTCCCTGCCTTCATGCCTTGCAGACGTACATAATTGCACTCCACAGGTACCCCAGCAGTTCTGCCCATCCTGCCTGTGCACTCCCCAGTGTAGACTGTGGCTTCCAGGCTGGTTCCCAGTCCCATGCCGCAAGCTGTGGGTGATGCTGAGCTGCACTGAACTCCTGCACTCCCAGCCCGTTCCCCAGCGCTGCGTTTGGGCCTCACGGGGGAACTTGAAGCCGTTATCTTTAGGAGAGAAAAACAAATAGTTTGACGTGATCTGCCGGAAAAATAATTAAAAAGGAGCCAAACCTACCACAGTGCTTTAGAGATCGGCTCAGGGAGTGACTCGGTGATTGACTCAGTGGCATCGATCCAACTGAGTCAATAGTACATGGTGGAAATATACTGTAATGAGACCGTTTGGCCTCTGAAAGTAGCAACAGCTCTTGTCTAATTGTTTTGTCGAGCAACTCCACAGCTCTTAGAAAAACAAAGGGTCCTTAACTCCGTGAGTGCAGCGTGCTGGAATTTCTGCAGTGTAGAAACCCAGGAGCTGGGGGCTGATTTCTATGAAGAGATCGGGAAAGAATTTTTCTGCTGCCTCTCAAAGCATCTGTGACTAGTATAAGTGAGGAACTGTGAAAGCTTAGGTTAGAGCTCTAAATCCACACAGCACAGTGGGAGAAAAAGCCAGATGCCATTGCGATCATTCACTCCGTGCCCCCCCCCACCGGACAAAGCTCTTTGAATGTGCCAGTACAAGTGCCCAAATTCCCCACCTGGAGGGTCTGTCTGAATGCAGCCTTGCTCCCCATGACCTCCAGGGTGAAGCAGACACAACCCCTACACCAGCCCATTAACTTAGCAGCTATGGGACCGGTTAACCAGAGCTGGCCTTTTCTCAACGGGGACATGTGCTCCATCCCCAGCTCCTGCTGTGGTGGGACGGAGGAGCATGTATCCAGGAGAGGCCCCTGCCAGGTCCTCCTTAGATGGCAGGAGACATTTCCTTTTCCACCTCCTTCTCGCTGCAGCAGCACACAGGGTTTTCTGTGGCCCTGGAGGAGAAGCACCATATTTAGTAATTGGGCTGACGAAAGCTGCCTCTCGCCCCTGCGTTTAGTGCTGCAGTTTGTGCTGCTCCAAGAGGAGAGCTCTGCTATGTTTGCATCCCTGCGACACTGGTAAAGTCCAAGAGGTAAAGTCCAAGAAACTTTTCTGCTGGCGAAGAGGCCATCCGGTTGCTGGGAGCCTTGACATTTAAGGCATGTAAGTGGGATGGGGGAAGGCTGTGTCACAGCTGTAACAGGATCTCTTTCGGGTCTGGCTGCCAGCCCTGTGGACTCTGCCCCAGGCATCTGGATCCTGCACTGGGGCAAGTAAACACTGCAGATCACTGCACCCATTTGGGTGCTGCTCACCTCCTGCTCCGGCTTGCTGGACAGCATGTTCCAGGAAGGGTTTGGAAGCCGACATGGTGGCTGTGATCAGAGCTGAGACAGGAGTCAAGAAAAAGTCTCTGTGGCATGAGCTCAGCACCAAGCTCAAGCTCTGGATGGGCTCATCTGGGACCTGGAGCTTGGCTGCTGTCTCCTCCTGTCACATCTTACATCTCATATTGATCCCCAAGGCTTGTGCAGCCAGCTGAGATAGTGTTCCTCACCTGAGACCACCCTATGCACAAACCCAGATCATGGCATGGACCAGGGGTGACATGTTAGCTGGAACTCTTCCATCAGGGTCTGGGGGTCTGGAGAGGCAACTGTGCACAACAGTGTAATGTGCCGAAACACCCCCTGCACCAGCTGTGGTAACGGCTGCAGGTCTGCTGTTGGTCTGTCTGCACACAAGGACAAATCTGTTTGCTTACGTTACTGTCCCCTGGGTGCCTGTCACCTATCGTATTTGCAGCAGACTGAGGAGTGTGGCAGTGCTGCAGTGGGGCAGGGACATCCAGCGCTGTGCTTGGCAATCCTGCAGTGATTTGTAAAAAAAAAACACCTCCACCCCCCCCTCCAGCCTTGGATTAAGTGCATCTCCAGAATACCAGCATCAAGAGGGTTAACAGAGCTTTTTCTTAGTATCAACCTTGTAGCTTTGGTGGTTGCTTCCTTTTAAAGCCAGACAATGTTGTTCTTGTGATCCTTATCTCTGGCTGTTTTGCATTCGCTCCATTTAACAAGGATCTTGTCTAGGGTTTCCCTACTCCTTGAAAGCTGAGCTGTATTATCTCTTGTGAGGACTTGTTTTCTCCAGCTAATTAGCAGCTCTGGATGAGCAGGCTAATGGCACGGCCCTCCCCTCTTTTCTAGTGGTCTGTAAGAAGAACTTGGACAGCACCACTGTTGCTGTGCATGGTGAGGAGATCTACTGCAAGTCCTGCTATGGCAAGAAGTACGGCCCCAAGGGCTATGGGTATGGGCAGGGAGCCGGGACCCTCAGCACTGACAAGGGCGAGTCTCTGGGAATCAAATATGAAGAGTGAGTTTAAGTCTTGTTTTTGAAACTGGGGCTGTTGTGGGCACCTTCTCCTCCACGTCTGTCCGCTTGTGATGCTTGGCTGTGTACCCCGTGCTGAACTTCCAGCAGTACCTAATCCGGAGTGTGCTGCAGGCTGCCTTGCCTTTCTACTCCTTGGGGGAAACCCGCTGAGCCCTGTTTGCAGGGTGAGATGGGGCTTGATGGGACGTGTCCCCACTGCCTGGGCATGCTGCCCATCCCCTCCCAGCACGCATCTGTCAGGCTGAAATATCCATGGGCCTCAACACCTTGTGCCTAAAGCTCCAGGCCCTTCAAAACTGAGTTGGGATTTGTGATCCCACAGCTCTTCCTTCCTCCGTCTTGCTTGTGCAGCCCTGATCATGAACTCCTTCCCATTCACAGGGGCCAGCCCCACCGACCCACCAACCCTAATGCATCCAGAATGGCCCAGAAAGTCGGGGGTGCTGATGGGTGCCCTCGCTGTGGCCAAGCAGTGTATGCAGCCGAGAAGGTGATTGGAGCCGGAAAGGTAAGAAGGGATAGAGTGGATGGGGCGCGCACATGCCACAGGTTGCTGTGTGGCAGGGAGAGCTTCAGGGAAGGGCTTGACCTGACCCACAGCCTGCTGCAGGCTGGGCTGCCAGCGCCTCCAGCCAGGGCTACACTTGGGGTCTGGTGGCCATGTTCCTCTGGAAGCCTGGCACCAAAAGGAGATCTTAGCACGTCTGGAAGGCAGGTTCTCCAGGCTGCATCGCTCTTAGAGACTTACAGGTGGGAGAGAAATACATTTTAGAGTAAATATTTGGAGCACTGCTCAGCAGAGGTCACAGTGGCTGCTGCTAGGTATGTTGGGAGGATGAGCAGTGGTGTGGGCTGTGGCCACTGCCACCATGAACTGAACAAGTGCAGCATCCAGCGAGCCTTCTCCATCCTCTGCCTCAGGCTGGGATGCTGCAGCCCAGATTCAGGGCAGGGAGTGAATTCCAGTGGTCAGCGCTGGCCATAGGCAGAGCAGGGTGGTTGGAGGTGTGGGAGCGGGCTCGGTGCATCTCTCTTGGGCTGTTCTGCTGGTGGATGCTCAGGGCCAGCTGTGAAGGACACTGCAACAGCCTTGGGGCTTCCTATGTCAAGTCTGTATCTTCAGCAGGGTCCTCTGTGTCCCAGGCTGTGGCCTTGTGCTAGCCCAGCTCTGGGAAGCCCTCTGTAAGGCATGGGGATGCCTTCTGCTCTGCCAGCCCTGGGATCCCGCAGGAGGTCCCTGCCCTGAAGCAACCTTCCCTCTGAGGTCTGGTCCATGTGTAGAGCGTGCCGAGGCAGCCGGGTTGGGCTGCTTGGCTCTGTGCTGCTGGGGACGGGCTGGCCATGCTGGGAAGGCCTCACACTGGGTCACCCACTGACCCTTTGCTGTGCTCTGTCCTCTGGGGTTTCTGTGTTTTGTCCTCTGTCTCCAGAGCAGGGAGAGGAGGCATCTAGTCAACAGAAAGGGCTTCCCAGCATCATCATACCCTAGTTGGCAGTGCAGGGCTTTGTGATGGGCACATGGAGGGTCAGCCCAGGGTTGGAAGCCAAACTTACCCTTAAAATCATGGGCTTCCTGGTAGGCTTCTGGCCTCAGCGTTTATGGGCAACCGAAGCTGGCAGAGCAATTACACTCAGACAAACCTGGAGAGGATTCCAGAGCATGTATTTCATGTGCTAATGTTTGCTGGATGACTCCATCTGCTACCTCCTTCTCCAGCCCCCTAATTCCACATTTTCTTCCAAAAAAGGTTTCATGTTTTCCACAGTGTTTATTTAAATTCCTCCGTGAGCAGCTCTGGCTACTCTAGGTCTGCTCAAAGGCTGTGAGCTCATTTATCCCCAGAGAATTGGTGGAGCCTTGTATAGCAGGGGGGTAGTTTATTTTTAAACACTGACTAATTTCTGCATTCTTAGTATCTCTTCGCTGCCTTCCTTGGAGCTGTAGTTGTGTAGGGGCAGGTGTCCCAGCGCTGCTGCCACCCCCAGGCTAACATACAGCAGCCGTGGCTCTCAGCTGGATAACTTGGGGGATTTATCATGCTGCCTGAGAGAACAATCTCCAAAGAGCGGGGTGACTGCTCCTTACAAATTACTGTATGAATGACTTCTGGGCGTGAGGGTGAAAGCTCTCTGGAACCAGATTAACATGGGAGCAGTGACCACACCTGATATTTCCTCTCTGTACCTTCCCTCGGGGCTGGGAGGTCCAATCTTTCCAGAGAAAAGCTTTCATCCCATTCAGTCCTCTTTGACAGCCACTTTGGGTCAGAAACAGAAAAGTGACCCTGTTTGGTACCCAAAGCATTGCTGCCCTGTCCCTGGGTGTCGTCTGACTGGTCTCTGCTCCTGTCCTGCAGTCCTGGCACAAGTCCTGCTTCCGCTGTGCCAAGTGTGGCAAAAGCCTGGAGTCCACCACCCTGGCAGACAAGGATGGGGAGATCTACTGCAAAGGTGAGTGCCCCCTTCCTTGCTGGCTTGTCCTGGACTCTGAAGGGTGGAGGCAGGGGGTGAAAACCCCTGTGCAGGGAACCAGGGTGGGACTGAGGTCTGGGGAGCTGGTGGCCCCAGCAGCTGCATATGGGGACTGGCTGTGGAGCCTGGGGATTTCCCGCTGTGCTTGGGGCTTCTGCTTGCCCAACAAATAACGTCAAACCCTGCCCTGTTTAGGCAGTGCCTGCTTCGAGAGGAGGACCTGCCTGTGTTCAGCTGCCAGCCTTACCCATCTCTCTCTTCCCATTCTCTGCAGGTTGCTACGCCAAGAACTTTGGTCCCAAGGGCTTTGGCTTTGGGCAAGGCGCTGGGGCACTCGTCCACTCACAGTGAGGCACCAGGAGCTGGGCTGTCTGCTGGCTCAGGGCTTGTCCATACCAGCCTGTGCTGCCCACCCTTCCCGCACCCTCAGCGAGGGTCCTCACCATCAGTAACCACCCGCTGCTTCACAGCAGGAGCCCCTTCCTCCCTGCCCTGACCTGGCGCACCCCAAAGCTGTGGGATTCCCAGCGTCATCCCTGTCTGGTGCTGCTGGAGCGGGTGCTGGTGGGGACACAGCTCACACCCACTCACAGTGAGGCCCGTGCGCCCGAAACGTTCTGCTCCTCTTTGCCCATCCCGCCGGGATGCGTGCTAAGCCGTGCCATGCCGTGCCGCTGAGCAAGCAATAAACATCTAAGCTGACCCATGCCTGGCCTTGCCGGAGAGGTTATTCCCATCTGGGGCTGAGGAGGTGTGCTGGGTGACCAGAGCTGGAGGTGAGGAGGTAGAGGGAGGACGGGAAATATTTGCAAATGTGGCTTGTGATCAAAGCATGTGGGCAGGAGCTGATGGGTGCAATTTGGCACAGCTCTGCCGGTTGGCGAGGCCGGGCGCTCCCCCTGCTCCCGCCGTGGATAACCGTTTCAGCAGCCGTGGCTGATGCTGGGAGGCTGAGGCCAGACCTTGGGTGTGTTGGTAGCACAACACGTGTGCACGCCCTATCGAAACCCCTATCAGTGCTTTTCTGTGGCGCCTCTCCAAACAGGCGTGCCCAGCAGTGCTGAATAGCTAACAACTCTTCACCTACTCCCTGGATTTTCAGCAGTGCTGTGGATCATTAAGCTGTCAGTTTGGCAGCTTCCCAGATTTAATTCATTTTCATCTAAACTCTTTATTTTCTCTCTGATTCTCCTGTTTGTCCGGTGTGACATACCCACAAGATCAGCCTTGCTGCATCTTAGAGTTATGAACTCCACAGGGAATTTGGTTTTGTTTTTTTTCTAAAGTTACAAACACTGTGGTTGATGCAATGAGATGGGTAGAGTTTTGAGACGCGCAACAGGCAGAAATCCCTTTGTGGGGCAGGACTTGGCCCCTTTATCAACTTAAGCACTTTCTCCTATTCATCACACCCTTGGTTTTTGCACAATGTTTTTGAAGCTGAGATGGGGAGTAAGCTCTTTAAACACCTCCAAAAATCCCACTCCCCCTCCAGGTTTCCCAGCCTGGGACCCAAATTCTAGCTGGTCTCGTTGCTGTGGGGTGTGTGGTTGGGGATTGGTGAGGTGATAGCCGATGGCGTGTGGAGCAGACGGCCCAGGCTCAGGGATGCGGTAGTGGGTCGGGAGCTGTAGCACAGCGGGCTCACATACCACCCTCAGCGTGGAGATCGAAACCTGGCTCCCTCGACTGGCAGAGGCCCCACACCCCTGCAGAGGCGTGGGGGGTGGGAAGCTGCCTGCTTTCTCCGTGAGCGTGTAGTGGATGCTGTGCTGCTGCGGCGTTGCCACTGCACGCGCCAGAGGCAGGGATTGTGCCCAAGCAGCGCTGTTTAATCAGTAGGGCTGGAACAAGTCTTTCATCAGTCTCTTCCCATAGTCGTAGAGGTTGTGTCAGGGAGAGGGGAGGTGCTGCCCTATCGCAAGTGTGATGTTGCCCACAGAGGCCGTTTGCTCCTGGAGGGCTGGTCGAAGTCAGGAGAAAATGCTGGATTTGTGTTTCACAGGGTCACAGAAAGACATTGAGTGGAAGGGCCCTGCACGGACCTGGAGCCCAAGGCAGGCTGCTGGTGCAAACTGAAGCCCTCTGAGCCCCGCAGCCGGTGATGCTGGTGCATCTTGTGTCACTGTCACTACCCCATGGCAGTGGGAATGTCACCCCAGCTGCTGAGCCAGCCCGGGGCAGGACTTTTGCCCCACTGAGCCGTGGCAGCCCCTGTTACGCGCCCCTAAGGACTCTGTGTGGATGGGACGTGCGTGGGGACCGCAGGCAGCCCGCGGAACAAAGCCTTTCCTTGCTGGCAGCCTGACACGGGGTGTCCCGTTGGGTTTGCTGGGGGGCAGGAACTGCGGCCTCCACCTCCCAGGCAGCCTCCTGCCCTCTGGGCCTGGGAACGTCTGTCTGGGAAAGAGGAGCAGAAGAGGACTGTGTCAAACCTCTCTTCCATCCATGGCTACAGGAAAATGACCTTCCCTTGGTGGCTGGAGCCTGGCAAGGCAAGGAGCAGCGGAGCCTCGGCGTGGGGGGAAATTGGCAGCCCTTGG
>NW_010235593.1:15740-16121 GCF_000690775.1 Eurypyga helias
GCCCAGGTAAGGAGTTTGGGCTGGCTGGTGAACCAAAAGTGCCCATGGACATCCCAGCTTGCCGGAGCAGAGCCAAGAGCAACAGTCCCAAAACTACCCACCCCAAAACTTCCAGGGCTCAGTGTCCCTGGAGCTGTTTTACCTGTGTGTGGGAAAACAGCCTCAGATGCTCCTTTGGAGGGAACTCACATGTCTGCTCTGCTCCTCCCAAAAGTGCTGGGGTGCTCTGGGTGACCTCCGGGGCTGCGCTGAGCCTCCCGGCTGTGCCTCGCCCTGTGCTGCCTTGGGCTGTGGGGGCGGTGACGGCCGCAGGGGAGCCAGGGCCGCCTGATGTCAGGAACCCCAGTCTGCTGGGACACCCGGGATCCCCGCCAGCATGCT
>NW_010235593.1:16212-17669 GCF_000690775.1 Eurypyga helias
GATGTGCCCCCCAGCCACGCCGGCTGCAGGCAATGCCCCTGGCAGGGACTGGGGACGATGGAGGGGCTGGGGCAAAGGGGGTTCGAGCTGAGGGGCACTGGGGTTGTTGGGGTCTGCAGGGGCAGGTGCGGGGGGATTTGGGGGGTGAGTGCTGGGACCAGGGAGCTGTGGGCCAACCTGCAGGTTGCCAGCCCCAGACTGTAACCCCAGTGTGTTCCCGAGGAAACTTTCTCCCCTTCCAGGCCTCACCTGGGCAAAGGACCCCAAACCTGCAGTATCTCCAGGGGCACATCCAGCCACCTGGCAGGCTGTGACCAGCACCCCCTTTGGCAGCCCATAGCCAGCATGAAGCTCCCACATGTCCCCATCAGCAGCCCGGCTCGGCACGGTGAACCCCTCTGTGCCAGGTGCTGGCACAGGAACAGAGGAAGCTGCAGTGGCCGGGAACGGGACAGGCTGGAAAGGAGACAGGTGTTTTGCTGCAGGGGAGGGTGGACTCAGGCGGGACCGGGCTGTGCTGTGCTGCCCCAGACCTGCTCTGGGGGTGTCCTGTGTGCCCTCCCTCCCCGGGCTCAGGTAACACAAGGCTGGTGGCTGCTGGTCCTTGCTGTGGGACAGGCTGTGGGGTCTTCAAATACCTCTCCTGGGGGGTTTGAAGGATGAGCGCTATGTGTGCTGAGCCGGCACCCTTGGGTGCAGAGCCCGCTGGGTGGTGGGTGTCAGGGGCTCTCCCCCTTGCAGGGCGGTGCTGCATGGACGTCTTGGTGTGGTGACACCACACATCTCCTGTCTGCATGTGCCCCCCTCCTGGGCCTCCTCCTAGGGGTCCCCACAGCCACTGCCTGGTGGGCACTGCACCCACAGCCCCCTGGCATGCTAGCACTGCACCCCATAAACATCTGCCCTTGCTGGCACTGCACCTCATAAGACCCTGCCCCAACTGGCACTGCACCCCATAGCCCCCTGCCCTGGCTACAATTGCACCCCATCTTGCCTTCTTGGCTGGTGCTGCACCCCACCCCAGCCGGGACTGCACCCTATAATCCCATCCTGGCTGGCATTGCCCCCAGAGCCCCGTTTGCAAGTCAGACCGCACCCCATAACCCTGTGCCTGGCTGGGGTGCTTGTGCAGCACCCCACAGCCCCTGTCCCCACCAGCACTGCACCCTGTAGCTCTGTGGCACCCCATCTTGCCTTCTTGGCTGGTGCTGCACCCCACCCCAGCCGGGACTGCACCCTATAATCCCATCCTGGCTGGCATTGCCCCCAGAGCCCCGTTTGCAAGTCAGACCGCACCCCATAACCCTGTGCCTGGCTGGGGTGCTTGTGCAGCACCCCACAGCCCCTGTCCCCACCAGCACTGCACCCTGTAGCTCTGTGCCAGCTGGCTCTGCACCCCCAATAGCTGGCTTTGCACCCCCAACAGCTGGCTCTGCACCCCCAACAGCTGGCACTGC
>NW_010235594.1:0-20938 GCF_000690775.1 Eurypyga helias
TTCTATGATTCTATGTTTTTCCTAGATGTGCGTCTGCTCACAGTAGGTTCAACATGGCTATTACTGCTTTTGTGTTTTCGTGAGATCCCTAGGGAGATGAAGAGGGAGTGTCGAAATAGAGAAAGTGGATAGTAGTGGAAAATCTCACTGGCAACATCTTGTTTTGCCTAAGGCAGGCAGGATTTGAAGGTGTAAGGAAACCCCCAGATTCACCGAACGCGGGTACATGAAACAGTTGTAACATGTGCAAATCAATATGGTAAGGGTCTTAAGAACACCATGTCAAAAGTGCTGCTCTATTAATTTTAACTGATTCAGATCAAAGGAGCGGTAAATGCAGTCACCTGAAATGGGCTGTTGTCATGCTGCAGAGGAAACATAAAAAACAACCACAGGCCAAGGTTCTGGAATCAGCAAGTTGTCAAGCTAGCATCTGGTATGAGAAGGGAGTGACTCTTACTGTGTGTATAAAGGAATAATAGAGATGAGTCAGAAATCGTTGAATCCACTTTTCATGTAGCTGCTATAATAATACAATTAAATTTCTGCTTCTTATTGCAAAACTTCCAGCTTGGAAAAGTGTTTTCAATAGATAATCAGACCAAACAGTAGTAGATTTAGCTCATTTTCCTCATTTCCTCACCCTGATATCATAAAGAGAGACAACAAACTGGCAATATCAGCAGTTACTTGGCCACATCATGGGAGGGCTTTCTTTGTGCCGGGGCAGGTTCATCAGAGTCCTGCAGAGACCTCTCCTGCTCTTATGTTCCAACTCCAGCAGTTTTCTCTTTTCCCAAGTCCAGCTGTTTTTGAAATCAATGTTTTCTCCTAAGAAAAGCAAATCAGATGGACACCTGTAGTACCTGTTATTGCTAAGAGGTATGTCAGAGAGCTGACTTTATTTTGTAATTCTTGTTCTTTTTAGGTTAATGCTGGTCCGTTAGCATACGCAAGAGCTTTCTTAGATGACACAAACACCAAAAGATATCCAGACAATAAAGTAAAGCTGCTAAAGGAAGTTTTTAGGTATGTTTTTTGAAAAGGGGGAAAAAAAATTACTTTTTAAAAAACCCGATATCTTAAGAATTTTTTTAAAAGCTTAACTTTTATAGTACTCTGACTGTATTAAAAGCATACATTAAAAATGCCAGCTTAAAGTATCTTTTTGATTTTACATTCCTGATTGAAATCTGGTTTTTACTGCTTTATCTAAACCAGGCAATTTGTTGAAGCTTGTGGGCACGCTCTGGGTGTAAATGAACGACTTATTAAGGAAGATCAGCTGGAATATCAAGAAGAAATGAAGGCCAACTACCGAGAAATGGCAAAAGAGCTTTCTGAAATAATGCATGAGCAAGTATGTGCTGAAATAAAATTATACATACCAGCATTCAGAATGTAGCTGTAATGTCCACCCGCTGGGAAAAGTGTCTGTGGTGCTTTACGCAAGAGGATTGTTTCTTTTTTCTTATTGGAGTATAAGCATATCATGGAATTGCGAAACTTCTCCCTGCTTGTGAGCTTTCTGTTGATGCTTTCTTGACCTTCAAAATTAAGTCTTCCTCATCAAAAAAGTAAATCTGGTTGGCACCAGCCTGGGTTGTTTTTAGTTGTGGTTTGGTGGGTTGTGTTTTGGTGGGTTTTTTTTTTGTTTGTTTGCTTGTGGTTTTTTGGTAGGAGAGCAAGACTACAGCAAAGATGAAAAAAATGTAGTGATACGAGTATGTATGTCACTTATACTTCATATGTGTATTTACCTGGGTCTTTATTCAGTGACCCAAAAATCTCATTTTTAATCTCTGCTTCCTGATAACTGTAGGGGGAGGGTTGACCTGCAAGTTTAGCCCTTTCTCTTCAGACTTTGGAAGTACAAGCATTTACTTCTGCAATAAAGAGTTAAACATCTTTCAGGAGGTATTCCAACACATTTTCTTGAGAGGAGTCCACTAGACAGGCAAGGTGGAGATGTGGGAGAAGGAAAACTATAACTCCAGTGAAATGAGATGTAGGTCCTTGCATTTGGCAGCTATGGGAGATGTGTCTGACTTCAGAGGCGAGGATGTTACTTCTAGGAAAGGAGGAGCTGAAGGTTCATGCTTGATCCCTGCCTTCTTGACATTTTTATTAATCGTATTCATCATGTCAGGTTCCTTTACTTTCAGCGCTGTTATTTGTATGTTTTATTTCCCAGAGCCGTAGAGCGGCTCATTGTTCTCAACCATCAAGACTTGTAATTCTGGCCCAAAAGAAATACTTGCTTTTTCTGTAATATTTTACCTTACAAATATACACGTCTATGAGACATTCTTATATATATCCGTAGCATAGCTTTGGACCATAATAGCAACTTTTCTTAGTTTAGGAACCAGTGCATCCTAGTCTGGATAACCAGTTGATACAAAGAGGAGTTTGTGAGTTTCTCTTGTTCATGCAAAAACGAATAGGCTATACTCAAAAATCAAATGGTACAGGAAAAAAATCAAGCTTGAAACCTTCCTGAGGTGCTCAGTCTAGCTGACGTTTAAATGCTCTGTTAATCTTCCAGCTCTTTTTTCTTTTCAGGACTGCATCCTGTATTTGTACAGTGACTTTATCTGTTTACTATGTTTTGATCTTTTTTTTTTTTGGTTCAAAAACGCACCAACAGTCTAAAGTTCACTTCACGCGCGATCTTGCTCTCCGTTTTTTCTGGGTGTGTTTTTCTCAGGTACCATGCTATGAGTAGCTATGTGCTGTACGTAAGTATGGTGAAACACAAGAATACAGCAAGTGCGTAGCTTTATTTTCTTCCTCTTATTCTTTTATTATACCATCGCAGGAAAAAGCTTCCCACAAAACTAACTTTTTTTTTAACCGCCAGTGGCAGACAATATCATGAAACAGTGTTTGTAGGGAGTGGTACCGTTTTGTCAGAATTCACGTGTTGGTTGGTTGTTTTGGGTTTGTTGGTTTGTTTGTGTTTTGGTGGTGGGGGGTTTTTTTGTTTTTTTTTTTAAAAAAACAGTGTCTTTCAGGTATGCATGTAGTGGAAACCAGTTTTGAAAAATCCCTGGAACAGGAAAAGAGATTGCTTAACTGGCCAAAATGAAAGAGTTTGACTGTATTTCAATGTGGTGTGTCAAAAAGCAGAAGGCAGAGGAGGGTTTTAGAAAGGACCGTACCTGACTGAAAGCTGATTAAGATGTAAGAGGTATATAGGAGAATGACAGCTGTACAGAAGAATCCTTCAGAAAATGAGAGAAATGTTTTGGTTAAATAATTTTATCATAAGGATAATAAATTAAATATTACTATTTCCCTGGCATAGGAGAAAGTAAAAGGATATAATGACAGTTTGTACACGAGAAAAAGTACTTTAAATTCAATGCAAGATATGTAAGTACAGCACTGATTGCAGTAATGTGTACTATTAGCCTACCTCTGCGTTGTTTGTATAGAATCATAGAATGGTTTGGGTTGGAATGGACCTTAAAGATCATCCAGTTCCAACCCCCCTGCCATGGGCAGGGACACCTTCCACTAGACCAGGTTGCTCAAAGCCTCATCCAGCCTGGCCTTGGATATATTTATGTGTAGTTAGTTATATATAGAAATGTAGTTAGCTGTAAATAATTAAAACATGCTGTGTTGTTGGGTGGTTTGGGTTTTTTTAAAAACTAGATTGATCACTCCCCTAAAGGTTTAGAATCATGAGGCTCTTCATTGAAATCTTTAAAAATGTTACCTTTGTGTGCCTGCCTGTTGCTCTATTTGGAAAAAAGCTTCTCACAATGTTTGTTCTAATGTCACTGAAAAAACCCCAAAACTATTAGCTGTCTTACAATAGTGTGGATTTTAAACAATTGCAAAAGTTTTGTTATGAAAAAATATAGAAAAGAATCTTAACGGTTTTTCTTTTTTCTCCTCTGCTGCTTGCCAATATGATCAGATGGGATGGTAATTAGTTTTCTTTGCTTCTGCTTTTATTTTTTCTACTTTTATATAATTCCTTTCTTTCCAACATTTCTAATCTTAACACCAGTAAATTTAAAGCTCTTAAGAGTAAATCTTTTTGGTGCTTCAGTAGCTTTTGACAAGAAATGCTCAAATCATGCCTCTAAGTCCAAAAAAAAAAAAAAGGACAAAAAACAATCCTTGTGAAACTTCTTTTCAAAGTTGTTAAACGAAACGCGAGAAGCTATTCCAGCTTCCCGTGGAGAGGACAGGCTAAGACCTAAATGAGGAGAACTGGTGTTGAAGATATAACTGCTGCCCTTGTAAATCTGATAGAGGATGGCTGAGAAGAGGAACCATCCCCCACAAAAGTTCTGTGCAATTGAGAAAGTCCTAGAAAGCTGAGTTGCTAAGTGGCACGTTATGAGGTTCCTTAGCTGTTTTATAAATGCTTGTGTCATTTTGTACTGTTTTGGTAAATACATCTTTTCCATTTTAAGATTACTCCGGTCGAAGAAAAGGCCAGCGTTATGCCTAACTCGCTACACATTTTCAACGCCATAAGTGGAACTCCAACAAGCACAACGGTTCATGGGATGCCCAGCTCTTCTTCAGTTGCATGATTGTTTTGTAAAAGGAAAGTATGTTGGTTTGGGTTGGCTTGGTTTTGGTTTTGGGTTTGTTTTTTTTTTTTTAAGTATGTGAATTTGCTTCATTGTGTGCAAACTCAGGACGATTTTGAAGCTAAATGTAGGGCACATGCAAGCTGCATAATTCTGAGCACACTTAGCAAATAGCAAATATTACTGGTAATAGTCTTTTAGCGTAAGGGAGGTGCACATAGGTGTTTTTTTTTTTTAATTTTGCTAGGAACATTTGAAAGTATTCACAATGTCATTGCAGAAGTGCGTGTTGGAAAATTACAAAGTTGAAGTTAATTTCTCTTTTTCATTAGAAAGTATTATTGAAATGAATTGCACATTACAAAAAAAAAAAAAAAAAAAAAGTGTTGTGGGATGTAATTTTGCAGATCCGTAACCTTCAGGTGTTCTTTTTGTCTATGGCACATAGGGATTGATTCCAAGTACAAAAACTATTTTGGGGCTAGACAGAGACACTAGTTTTTTGGGTTTAAGGGAACTGACAACAGTAGTTTTTGTACCATTTGGCAAGTTGCTGTGCTTTATTTTATACCTTGTTGCATTTTGGAGGTATGTGAGCTTAGATCTTATTAAACAACTAAATTCAACCAAAGGTCTGTATTAATGAACACCGAGTTATACTAAAATATCAATAGTAGTAAATTGTTCTGTACATATTGTTTGTTAATACAGCCCGTACAGTCTGTACATAAATGTATTACATTTCTAAGCATTTTTTAATATTCATACCAGCTCTTATCCTTCTGCTTTCAGTTTATTGTGAAAATTTGCTCATTCCAAGTATATGCAGACTTTACAGTTCATTTATTCCTGTATATAAATAAGTGCAATATAAAGATGTATACAGTCTTTGCTATGTTAGGTTTATATGCAGTTATTAAAAGGAAAAAAACCTTTTTTGCCAAAGCAATGGATTATGTAATTGGTGGTCATGGTTACTGTGGTAAATGGTGGTATAATTTAAAGCTTTTTCCATATTCTTATTCTTTTATGACATTAATTTAGTAATTTTATATTTGGGGAAAATAAAGGTTTTTAATTTTATTTAACTGGAAGCACTGTCCTGCTGTAATTAAACATTCTGTACTACATCTATATTAAAAGGAAAAAAGTAGTTACTTTTCTCACTGTGTGCTCTGGCTTTTATTTTAGATAGTACCTGAGAATGGGGAAAGATGAAAGCGTGATCAAAAAAATGTGGCTTTTCTGCTGCTGAAGTATGAGGTGCAGACACTTCTAGGGTGTATTCCATATTCCTGGTCAATAAAGGGAATTTAGGTTATTAGTTAAGAGATCAGTTTTGGATCCAAGCCACATGTTAGAATAACTATCACCAGTACAGTTGATGTTAGGAGATCTTCAAGACTTTCCATCAAATGACAGTAGAAATCATCTTTTCCTTATGACATAAGGTTTACTGTCATTTGCTGGAGTGCAGCATGAAACTTATATGATGCCATTACTCATCAAAGGTTTTACCAAACAGCTCATCCTGGCAGAGAAATGCTGGATAACTTTGCTTTTTCCAATTCTGTTTCCAAAACAAAATTCCTGTTTGTCTGAAATTCTTTTCCTTAAAAAAAAAAAAAGGCAGCAAACCCAAATAAATACTTCCAGACAATGAACCCATAATGCTGTGATAAGAGGCAGTCTGCTTTTCCCCACTCCACCCTCTACGCTTTCACGTTTTTGTTTGTTTGTGAAAACGGGTGTAGGAATATTTTGTTACGTATCAATGTCGTTAGTTATTATTAGCAGCAAATACCCTGTAAAGTTGTTTTGCCGTTCAAGAAGATTTCTACATCAATATATTCATAGAAGTTGTGTACATCGTGGTGGCTTCTTGGAATTTCCCCACTTCCCCTTCACCCTGGGAGCAGCACTGGCAGTTTCCTGCAGCGGCACACCGCCTTTTGTCAAACTGGGTTTGACGGAGTTGTATCTGCTAACCAGCCTACAGATGTAGTAAGTGTTCATAATTGGATGTGTATCTAGGTATATTTAA
Organism: Eurypyga helias; assembly: GCF_000690775.1. Classification (NCBI taxonomy): domain Eukaryota; kingdom Metazoa; phylum Chordata; class Aves; order Eurypygiformes; family Eurypygidae; genus Eurypyga; species Eurypyga helias. The sequence continues at coordinate 6,604 of NW_010235594.1, forward strand.
ATAGATCTAAATATGTGTAAATGTTGTACTTACTTGCTGGAATTTGGGTTATGAAAACAGTGAAATGAAGTTGACAAAAGGTTGACGTAGGTTTACATTGGGTAGTAAACAATGATTAGCACATGTTCAGCTCTAAGTGTACAGACGCTTTGTTTATAATCTTACATGATGCCTTTGCATGAGAAAACACACCCTCTAATGTATTGTTTTGGTTTTAGATATGCTAAGATTATAATTGTTGGGGTTTACTTCCTGTATAATTCATTCTGTACCAGCCTCCTTTTTCTGCTGTTATTTCTGCAACATGTAAATTAACTATCTAATATGGGTTATTTTATTTATAAGGACTGGGGCTCTGTACTAGTTTTGTCTGGGACAGAGTTAATTTTCTTCATAGTAGCTGGTGTGGGGCTGCGTCTTGGATTTGTGCTGGAATCAGTGTTGATAGCACAGGGATGTTTTAGCTGTTGCTGAGCAGTGCTGACACCGGGTCAAAGCCTTTTCTGCTTCTTACACTGCCATGCAAGTAGTAGGCTGGGGGTGCTCCAGAAGCTGGGCGACGACACAACTGGGACAGCTGAGCCCAACTGACCAAAGGGATATTCCATACTTGGCAACAAAGACTGTCGAGAAGATTTCCTGGGGCAGCAGTTGCTCAGGCACTGGCTGGACATCAGTCGGCTGATGGTGGGCACTTGGGGTGGTTTTGGTTTTGGGGTTTTTTTTCCTTGGTTTTGGGGGGTGGGGGATGGGTGTTGGGTTTTGGGTATTTTTATGTATTAAGCCCACAAGTTTTCCCACTTGTTCTCTTGTGATTCTTTCCTCCATCCTGCTGCAGGGGAGTGAGTGAGGGACTGTGTGAAGTTAAACCACAACAGGTTTTTGGTACCCAGTGTGGGACGTGAAGAGTTTGAGATAACAGATTTGACCGTGGTGTGGGAAAGGGAACTTAATAACTATTATCTATTTAACAGTTACTGGTTGCAGTATTGATTTGCTGATTCTTGGCATTGGTTTATCAGATCAATGCCACCGTGCTCCTTCTATTTTTTTGTGGTACATCAAATCTGAGAGTTTGTTAAAGGCTGTACTTCTCTTCAGGCATTTGCTGTGCAGTGTAGCACTTGGTTGTGTTTTTCCTGGGAGAATCACAGAATGGTTTGGGTTGGAAAGGACCTTAAAGACCATCCAGTTCCAACCCCCCTGCCATGGGCAGGGACACCTTCCACTAGACCAAGTTGCTCAAAGCCTCATCCAGCCTGGCCTTGAACACTTCCAGGGATGGGGCATCCACAGCTTCTCTGGGCAACCTGTTCCAGTGCCTCACCACCCTCTCCGTGAAGAATTTCTTCCTGATGTCCAATCTAAACCTCCCCACTTTCAATTTAAACCCGTTACCCCTTGTCCTGTCACTACAGACCCTTGTAAAAAGCCCCCCAGCTTCCTTGTAGCCCCTTCAGGTACTGGAAGGTGCAATAAGGTCTCCCCGGAGCCTTCTCTTCTCCAGGCTGAACAAGCCCAACTCTCTCAGCCTGTCCCCATAGCAGAGGGGCTCCAGCCCTCTGAGCATCTTCGTGGCCTCCTCTGGACTTGCTCCAACTGGTTGAGAACTATAAGAGCATTGTCCTTAAGCCTGATAGGGTATTTGGGCCCTGCATTGTTGCTTTCCCTTTACTTCATGAATCCTCTCATTAAGACAATTAACAATTACCCATTTTCCCTTTTCTCCTCCGAGAACCCATGGGTGGAGGGAATGAAGAATGGCACCTTCTCCTTTTTCCTGTCCAGTAGATGTTTTCTCCCTTTTTACAATAGCTCTTCAATATCTCAAACATCCTTGCGTACCCAAAATACTTCAATTAGCATGTTTTGAGGTTATGTTTCCAGCTTTTCCTAAGGTTAACCAACTATTTAGGAATATGACATAGGGATATGTCCCAAGGCGGTATGGTTATGGGTAGCAAGGGATGTGAGAGCCTGTGGGCAGGGACCTAGAAGGGTTGTCATTTCTGATGGTCTGGGACTTCACTCCGAAAAAGTGCAGGATCGTGCTGAAGTAATAAAATATTTAAAAAAACGATGCCTTGCTGTGCTAAAGACACAACTTCTTGCCCTGTGCCAGGGCCTGGCACATGCCTACTGAGCATTCAGCACCCTCCGAGGGGAAGAGGATGATATCTGGATCAGAAAAACATACAAACAGCCCTGGCTAAACCAGAGACCCTCAACTATGTCAGTTGCACCGATAGCCGAGAAGAAACAATGGAAGTGGAACTCCCTTAGTAAGGGAGGAAGAAGCTGCTCCTGAGAGCCAGAGGGAGAATCACAAGAGACAGCCCATTGTGCAGCAGAGCAGTCACAAGGACAGCCAGAAACCCCCTGATCGCTAAGTGAACTGAGAGATAAGCAGAAAGATACCGGCCATCGTCCAGGTGAGCAAATTAACCGCTGGTTTCTCCAGTGCCGGGGTAGTGGGGCCAGTAGTCAGGAGTTTGAAAGGCCTGAGTGGCCACCATAACCAGGTGGAGCCCAAAGTCATGGACGAAATTAGCTCAATGGACATTTTATGGATATTTTACAGGGGTGGCCCCCGTAGACTAAGGGAATGATACCTGTATATATCTGTAACACACATCTCTAGTGTCTTATACATGAAAGGATATAGATATTAATTAGCTAAAGGCAATCTGCCTAAGTACACTTGCTTGTCTCCCTTGCCTTGGTTCCTTATCTATTTTCTGTCTATACTGTATAATAATTGTATAGTTTTCTGCTTTATGTATCACAGAATCCATTTCTCCATTATTTCTTATTAAAAATACTTAGGCTGCTCTGGGTGATGATAATGCATTGGTTCTTGAAGTTTTAAAATTTTCAACATGCCTTCAACACTTGCACAGGTAAGATGTTTAATATGGGCACCGTTTCAGGAAAGTTTGGGGAGAACAACTGTCTTACATACTTCACCAGCAGATTCTATGATGGTATTTTTTAATTTTTCAGGTGATTATTACGACGCAGCGTTGTTGCCTACCCATGAGATGTGGGGATATTTTGAATTCTTCTTCCTCTTTAGCCTGATTCCTTAAGAAAATGCAATTCATTCTTATTCATTCAACAGTTTGGTGTTCTCCACAGCAACTTTTGAAGCTGTTGACCAGTCTTGATCTTTACCAAATTTGGCTGAAGCGTTTCTACATGCTTAGTGGGGGGAAAAAAAAAAAATGTGGCTGACAGAGGTGGTAGATTTAAATTGACAGCATTGCTGTGGAAGCCATGTGAATGTGACGTGCTCTCCAGCCGGCCAATCGGTATGCACAGGGTCATAAATTAACATCGGTTTAACTCAAAACCAGTGATAATACGGCTTCTGTCCCTGGATGATAATATAGCTCATAGCGTACTCTAGGTCAGTAGCATACTGTGGAGAGAAAACTATGTGTACTGCGGAGGAGAAGACACAGGAATGAGGAGGCAAGTTGGGCTTCAGAAAAGTAAAGATGAGGGAGTGTGTGGACAAATCGGGAAACTGGGCGTCTCGGGTTACCTGTGTTACAAAAATCTGTTTTCAAGATGCGGAGCGTGTTCTGTGCGACTGGTGCCGCAGTTACAGAGACAGTAGCAACTTGTGATGTGGTCTTGGGGGTCTTTGCAGTTAGTTCGCAGGCTGGTGGTGGTAAACGTGATGTTAAACCTAACCTTAAGGTTATAAATGTTTTTTTTTTTAAATACTACTTAATTAAATGGAATTATTTCTAATAAAACCGTATTTAGATCAAGCTGGATCTTAACAAAAACACCTACTCCAGTCAGTCAGGAATGATTTCTTCTAATGCTCGGTTTTATTCGTCTCGGTTTTCTTTGTGAGAGAATCGTTTTCAGTTAATAGAAGACACGGAAGTCACTATCAGTCCTGAAGGCTGTTTGGTGAAATTGGGGGGGAAAACCAGTGTTCCATGTTTCTCATGAAGTGAAAACCTCTGTATTTAACTGTGCTAGGGGTCCTGGGGCTTCTTGGACACGGGGTGGAAAAAAATGGCAGCGTTAGGCAGATAATGATTTACTTCAGTTGTGTCTCTGTGGTATTTGTGGAAGTGATCATTTTAACACCTTTGGAATAATTCGATGGTGGCTTTTTCCTTTCTGAAGTATTCCATTCGATGTATAATGAGTTATTTTAAAGCCATTTAGACTCTAAATATATTGTGGTCTTGACACAATTAAATTGTATGTAGTGATTAGGCAGTACTTCCCTGTAAAATTAACTAGTAGATACTAGCTTTTTTTGCTGGCATTTTCTGCTTAAGGAGGAGTTTTATAATCTCTCTGTGCAAAACCTGTTCTTGCAGAAAAGAACAATTACGAGGTGGAGTTGATATTAGTCAGTTACCTCGGGAATACTGTGCCTTGTTTAATTGATACACGTTGTGAACGATGAAAAAGCAGTGGGAGCTTTGCTGGCCGCGTGGTTCTGTGGTGCTGTTGGGGTTACGCTGTGAAAGGTTAGCTAGCTGGGAAGGCAGGAGAGAGGAGGCTGAAGGGCTTTAGGTAAATAATCATTCATGGGGAATCCTTAGAGCTAGAACTGCTATTTTCATCAAGCTTCAGGGCTTGGGTGACTTTAAGTGCTGTGCACTTGTGGCAAAAGGGATGCCACAGCCTTAAAGGCAACATCTGGGTGGAGGATCTTCCTTTCTGTCTTGGGCTGACGTGCCCGTTATTGCTTCTCCCAAATACTGGGTAGTGCAGCCACCGGCTGCAGGTTTGCTGCGGCCGCTTTAATACAATACTGCATGAATTCAGCTAGTGCGTGCTTGGATTTAAATGGCCTTTTTTATTTTATTTAGCTTCCAAACTTTGTCTCTCACTGTCTTGTAAGAGTCATTGACACCTGGTACGTGAACAGCAAGCGTAGCTTCTTGGGATGGTGGGTTTTGTAGCTAGTGCTATATGGTCTTTTTATGTTTGTCTCTATGCTATCAGGCTGCCAAAAATGTGAATGTTTGATTTGACCGATTAAGGTAGGAGACATGAAAACTGCAAATGAAATACAGAACTGCAGCTGAGATATATAATACAGACTCGTGTTCCCCCTCTGAAATACTGTTTTAGGTTATTTTAGTTTCCATTTAATATTTTAAGAATTGGTATAAGGTTTAAACAGCTTCACACAGTCATCATTTTCAAATTATTGAAAGCGAGACCAGGTTATTTTCAGGTGTATGAGGAAAACCAGATGTCTACATGTCTAGAACAGTTATCAGGCTATGTACAAGACAGTGCTGCTAACTGCTGAGTAAGTAAGCTCGAGCTGGCATTTAGAGTTTTTAAAATGGGTGAAGACAGGAAGAAATCTGAATCTGGAAGAAACTGGCTGCATCAGTTTGCACTAGTCAACATTATGAACACGACTACCAAGAGACTGGAAACTTCTGATAGAATTGTTAAGTGATGTGATTTTTGTTTTCAGTGGCATGACCTGCAGATGGAGGAGATAAGAAGTTCCCAAGGATGTGCCGATAACTGTAAGGGAAAAAAAAAACCCCTTAGTTAAGCAGAATTGTTCAATCCATCACTCATTCCGTAACTCTCTGATCGTTGCTTGCGGAGAGACGAGTCCAGAGCTGCGTTTGGTGAAGATTTAGTAGCCAGCCTTAACCATAGTAATTAATAATCACTTTTTTATTTGAGAAAGATAAAATAGGGGAGGTGGCACCGTGCACCAAAATTGATTGTTCTCTGTGTTGGAGATATGGATAACTCAAACCCGTAGGAACTGAAATAGAAATGAAGGAACCGGTTCCGTGTTGGGAAAGAGCTGGGGTGTTTGAGCTCGGTTCTAAATGATTGACTTGCCGTGCACCTCCGCAGGGAAGGCGACTCACAGCCAGTAGTAAAATATGCTTATAAATATGCTTATAATAGTAAAATATGCTTATTAAAACGTGCTTGTAGAAAACCATTGTATGTAACAACACGGAGCAGGTTTGCAGCATAGACTATCATAATTAAATAATTGCCGCACTGGATTTTGGCGCGTGTCGACGCAACGGTGGTCAAAAGTTGACAATATTTGTTACCTACTGGCAGAGATAACTCTCAAATGAAATTTACATTTTTGTCCAAAATAAAAGTAAAGCTGTTCAGCTTGTTAATTAAATAAATAGGTAAAAACTAGAAGCTTTAAAAAAAAGACTTGATCGGACGGATGCAAAGGTATGCCAGCAAGGGAGGAAATGCTTTTGCTTTTTGACAAACTGGAGACACTGATGAAATACTGAGGCTTAAAAAAAAAAATCAAATATTTAAGTGGAAAGAAGAGGAAATAGAAATTAGAGAAAAATGCTGAGGAATTTAAGGTGTTGATTGGGGGGAAAATCTACCTCACACAGCTGAAGATATTAAGGCATTTTGCTGAATACTTGCTGGCTACAAGGTAGCCTCATTACTAGGCTGTTGGTCAAAAGCCAAATTGCTAAGTGCAGAGACACCTTCGAAGTGGTTATGTTCTATCTTTAGAAACACTGACAAAAACATGGTTTTTCATGATGATAACGGTATAGTTCATAGCTCCCTTATAATCCAACAGGAATTATATTTCTATCAAATATTCAGTATCTACAGGCCTGAAACTTGAAACCAGGTGTAGAAAGACACTGGCCTGCTTATGTTCCTTTCTCTGAGCACAGAAATTTCGGAATAACGTTCATGTTGTCCCAATATTCAGAGAAAGCATGTGGGCTGATGATATGCTTGTTGCCATGGCACTGGTGTGAAACAACACCCTGGCAGATTTATTACAAGATTCAACTAACAAAGAGCTAAACTAGGCTTACACAGAACGTGGGTCTGGTCAAACTGCCATCCTCCTTCCTTGCAGGACTATAAATTAGAGACTATTTTGTCCTTTGTTGGTTGTGTGCAGTAGGAAATGAATGCAATCAAATTCAACTCAAGACCAGAAGGAAAGGGAAGGCAGGATTTAGTTTAACCAAAACCGATCTTGGCCACTCGTGTTGACTCTCACAGGTTTCACCCAGTCATATGCTGACACTCGCACCCTCATGAGCACCAAGGTGCCGTGGCCGAGCAACCGGGCCGGGCAGGCTGGAGATCCCATGGAAGACTAGAAATGATGTCTCAAGTAAATGCCATGTCACTGGGGGTCTTGGTAGCGGAAAACTTTTTCAGTGTGCTGGTTTGGGATAACTGGGGTAGAGGTGATTTTCTTCACAGCAGCTGGTACGGGACTGTGCTTTGGATTTGTGCTGGAATCAGTGTTGATAACACAGGGATGTTTTAGCTGTTGCTGAGCAGTGCTGTCACAGAGTCAAGGCCTTCTCTGCCCCTCACCCCATCCCACCCACGAGTGGGCTGGGGGTGCACAAGGAGTTGGGAGGGGACACAGCAGGAACAGTTGACCCCAACTGACCAAAGGGATATTCCATACCATACGACGTCATGCTCAGCATATAAAGCTGTGGGGGAGGGAGGTTGGTCAGAGCACCAGTTGCTAGGGTCTGGCTGGTCAGCAGTTGGTTCATGGTGAGCAATTAGGCTTTTGGCATCACTTGGGTTTGGTTTTGGGGGTTCTTTTGTTTGGGGTTTGGGGTTTTTTTTGTTGTTTGTGGGGAGGGAAGTGGGGTAGGATGTTATTTTTTGTCTTAATTATTTAATTGTCTTTATCTCAGCACATAAATTACTGCACTTTTGCTCTTCTGATTCTCTCTCATCCTACTGGTTGGGGGATGAGCAGGCATCAGTGTGGGCCTGAGCTGCCAGAGGAGTTAATCCACAACTATCATCCAGGTATTTATACCCTTCAGCTATTACAACATGATTTTCCATCATAATCTTGCTTACCTCATCCCCCATAAACCGTAGGGAAGGTTGCTACCTGTTGTTTTGTGTTTCCTCCTTTGGGTATCTTCGTGGTTACAGCCTTTCTTCCTGCTGGGATAACAAGCAGCAGGCTGGCACAATCTGTGTGCTGCAACCCCGCTGCTATCCTCCTGTTATCGGAGCTCAGGTCTTCTGCTGACAAGTCACCCTGCTGTGGCCTTATCGCAGCTCAGGCCTCCTGGTCTTGATGTAAACAGCACATTCCTCAGTGTTTACCAGTTTAATTGCAGTTAATCACGTTCTCTGTTATCAGTTTATGCTGCTCCTTCAACCCGTGCTGCTGCTCGTGCCTTCACGTATAACATTCCCACTCGTGTTTCGTTCAAACCAATCGGTGTTTCTGTTTCAGTTCCCTGCAGCACCACGTGACAGTTCGATATGAGTGGGTGTCGTGGTTTAACTAAGCCCCACGCATCCGCTCGCTCACTCGCTCCCCTCTCAGTGGGACAGGAGAGAGAACCAGAAGGGTAAAAGTGAGAAAACTCGTGGGTTGAGATGAAGACGGTTTAACAGGTAAAGCGAAAGCTGTGAGCACAAGCACAGCAAAACAAGGAATTCATTCACCACTTCCCATGGTCAGGCAGGTGTTCAGCCATCTCCAGGAAAGTGGGGCTCCATCACGGTAACGGTTACTTGGGAAGGCAAATGCCATCACTCCAAATGTTGTCCCCTTCCTCCTTCTTCCCCCAGCTGCATAAGCTGAGCTTGATATCATATGGCATGGAAGATCCCTTTGATCAGTTGGGGTCAGCTGTCCCGTCTGTGTCCCGTCCCAACTCCTTGTGCACCCCCAGCCCACTCACTGGTGGGGTGGGGTGAGGGGCAGAAAAGGCCATTACCCTGTGTCAGCACTGCTCAGCAACAGCTAAAACATCCCTGTGTTATCAACACTGATTCCAGCACAAATCCAAAACACAGCCCCGTACCAGCTGCTGCGAAGAAGACTAACCCTATCCCAGCCTAAACCAGGACACTGGGCCATTGTAATAGAGAGTGTGTCCAGATGTTGAAGTGCAGCCTGGCCAATCCTTTTAAAGACCATTGATGGAAAATCAAATGGAGGTGCTTTTGAGAAGACTTTCCAAAAGTGGTGGTGTCATGGTGGTATGGTTCAACATTTTCACTGGTACTTCAGAAACAAATTTAAAAAAAAAAAAAAATCCTGCCAATTTAAATTGCATGAAAACAAAGGTCGATCTCTCAAATTTTAATTGCTCCAAACTAGGACCTTGGAATATAATATGCTGGTGTTACCACCTGCAAAGTCTTATTTCTAGGAAAAAAGACTTAATTGCACACATTGCCTCTTGGAAAATGGCAGCAGTGAAAAGGATTCAAGAGTTGTTCTGGAGATCCAGCTTTTCCCGTAAGCAAACTCCTAATGCGGTTCTGTGGTAAAGAGTGCTGCTGCAGCAAGTGGATGTCAACAGAATCTGCCGTGGTGGATTTACACCCTCCCCTGCAGCGCCGTGACACCGCTGTGAAACCCCTGCTACTGGGTGGACACTGGGGCTTGGGTTTGAAAACATCGAACTGAAGTGTCACAAAAACTCCAGTGCAAGGAATAGAGTTAAACCTGATGGGGGAGAGTGTTTTGACTCATCAAGTAGAAAATGGAAAAGTGGTGTGCAATCCAAAGCAATGCCAAAGAGCGTAGAGGATGCTGTGAGAGTTTTCATGTGGTTAAGGAAGATGTAACAGAGATTGGATGCTGACCGGGCAAATTCAGATTAGAAATTCAAACCAGGCTCTTCATCCGCATTAACCACCTACATTGAACACTACTGATGGTGCTGAATTCCAGAGCTCTGGGCAGCTTCTGTGTGCTAAAAATTCTAGGGTTAGCAGCGATTTGAAATGCTTGTAAGTGACAAAGTGCCTGGGACGCTTGTTTGAGTGAACATTGTCTTGGATCTATGACTCAGGACTTCAGTCTCGTTCCTTTGCCTCCACCTTTCCAGTTGCAGTGAGAAAGTTCCTTTAGCACAGTTTTGGGTGACAAGATCAGCTTCTGCAAGACAATTGAACCATTTGGTCCGTGAAGTGTGAAAGCTGGATTTTGTCTAATCCTGTTAAAAGAAACAGGGCCCTGGCTTGAAATTCTGAGAACCTGGAATTCCTCAATCCAGTTTTATACAGAAAATATCTTGGATCCTAATTAGAATCATAGAATCACTAGGTTGGAAAAGCCCTTAGAGATCATCCAGTCCAACCGTATCTGTCCGCCACTAAACCATATCCTTCAGCACCTCATCCACCCGTCTCTTAAACACATCCAGGGATGGTGACTCCACCACCTCCCTGGGCAGCCTGTTCCAGTGCGTGATAACCCTTTCGGTGAAGAACTTCTTCCTTACATCCAATCTAAACCTCCCCTGGCGCAGCTTGAGTCCATTCCCCCTCGTCCGATCATCTGTCATTAGGGAGAAGAGACCAACACCCACTTCTCCACAACCTCCTTTCAGGGAGTTGTAGGCAGTGATCAGGTCTCCTCTCAGCCTCCTGTCATTTTTAAACTCGTCTAACTCCAGATGATGATGCACTGGAAACAGCCACAGGCTTAAACCATTTCCTGTCTCCTGGCTGACAGTTGCTCGAGTTGCAGACATCTGACTGGGGCTCCACTCAGTTAATTTAAATTAATGAGCATGTGGAAAACTCCACAATATACTCCGTTGTCCTCATTAAGTCATTTATTGAGCTATGGCCCTCCTGAAGCTTATAAGCCTTTCATTTTGGCTTTTTTCCCCCCACTTTTCCTTTTACCAAATTGCATGTTGCCTACATATGATTAAATTACATTGGATTTATTGGTCAAACAGTTAAATACTTGATAGAAAGCATTTCAATTCGACCTGTTCCACTGTATGTAAATTAAGACATGAACAGATTTCCCTCTTTTGCTAGCAGGATGTGTGATACTGCTATTTAAGCTTACAAATTCTTGCTCAAAATCTGCACTATAAATTGTCCTTTTTATGTATTGTACACAATTTATATGTACAGTTGTAATCAGAAATGTTTTTCAGCTCCTGTATTTAACAATAAATAATACATATCTTTGACTTATTGGTGATATAAGAGGGGGAAATGTTGGCTGAAGTTACAGCGTCATCCAGCTTTCTAACCTTGCCTCAGGCAAGCATCACCTTTGCTGAAATCTTGATTCTTGAGAACTTCTTCACCAGGACAACTGAGCCACTAAATAAAAATTGGTATTTTATCATCTCTATTCTGCCTGTCCTGAGTATAAAATACATTATCAGTCTGGTGAAAAAAAAGATTTTTAAGTTACTACAAAAAAAATAGCACCTCTCTATCCCAAACAGTTTACAGAACAATTAATATAATTCCAACTTCACCCCGACAAAAAAATGGGGCAACACCTCTTAAGAGGATGTGGCAACAGTTTTGTAATGTACAACAGGATTGCATAAGAGCAGGAGTCAGAAACACATGTTTGATTGTGAGAAGGGAAAAGATAAGTCAAATGCAGCATATCCCTTCCGCCAGCACTAACCTTTCAACCTGACTTTTGTGCCAGTTCATTTTCAGCTGGTTGACTGCTGAGGTACTGTCGGTGCTTGGTTCTGTCTGTACCATCGCTTCCTTTAGATAAGGTTTCCCTGGAGGGAGCCTGCTCCCTGGTCTTTCTCCTCACCGGTCCATCTGCAAGGCCCAGTCCCTGAGCACTCCTCTCTGCCCGTTCTCTGTCCCCTTCGGGTCCGGTGGCCTTGTTCGGCCAAAAAAAAAAAAAATTGTCTTCCCTGTAAATAAGTCATAGTATGGTTTGGGTTGGAAAGGACCTTAAAGATCATCTAGTTCCAACCCCCCTGCCATGGGCAGGGACACCTTCCACTAGACCAGGTTGCTCAAAAGTCAGTTGTGGTCAGGATCAGTCGGAGCATCTTCCTGATCGTCGTTCCCATGTTGTGGTTCAGCTCATCATGTTTAAGGTGAGCCGGGCACAAGTGTTTTGACCTGTGCATATGCGTTACAATGGTGTCCTAAATCTCATCTCAGTTCTTCCTTACCAGGGCCCTCTTGCACCAGTTATCTGTCTTCCCACTCACGAGTGACCCCACGCAACAAGGTGGGGTGCCCCTGAGGGTCTGTGGAGGGGCAGCGTCATTCCCTGTACACGCTTTCCGAAGATACTGGGCCGGTTTCTGTAGCAGGCGATGTTTGCCCTGGGAAAAGTCTGGGGTCTCAGCTGAGAATGAGGCACCCCTCCTGGAAGGTTTTGCAGGGCTCCAGCAGAGCTCATCAAGGGTTACTGGTTGGTGTAGTTCACCTCTCGGGTAGATACCCAGCGTCAGCTGCTCCCGAGTGAACCATAAAGGAAAGTTCAGTGTGAATATTAACGAAACCAGCTATAGCCCAGAGGCCTCATTAGGAGCTCCTGTTATCTGATAACGGAAAGAAAAGGAAGTCGTTTCAGTAGGATGTCAAACCAGGAACTGCTCCTTGTCTCCAGGAACTGTAAATGAATGGATGTGGGAGCAAGAGGATGATACCGTGTTCTTTGACTGTGTTTTCTCATCCACTTCTAGAAGATGTTCTCAAAAAGAGAATGAAATTAATCTTTTTCACAACAAGGGTGAATATCTCTGTGGATCCCTCTTATTGGGACACACCAGTAAGTTTTAGAGAGGTGGTAATAAGTAAGCGACTTGCTTTTATCAGGAAAGAAGTCACAAAGTAACGAACCTATTGTACAGCCGTACACTAATGAAATGGGTATTCCTGTTTCTTATGGAGAGGTTGGAGATAAACCTTTCTGCTTGGACAGACTTGGGTTTTTTTTACCATGAGCAAAAGACAGGCGTTACTGCTGCAGTGGCAGGACTTGGTAAAGAAAGCGTTTCTGATCAATGTTACATTGGTAAAAGGGAAGGTAATAATGTATTAGAAACTAGTATTGATAAAGAACTGCTTTCTAATAACGGTATACAAGCTTAGCTTACGTATATATAACTTAGAAATATCTAGGTTTAACTCCAGTACTGAAACAGACAGATGTGGGCTCTGCTCTGGTTCTTGCTTTGTCTGGAGCATCTGCACTTCTGGAGGGATAAACCTGGATTAACTTCTGAGACACAAACTGATTCTCAGCCACTGCAGTTTGAGATTTGTGTAGCTTAAGCTACACGTGTTCTCTGGGAGATGATCTCATGGCCTGTGATTAAAGTACTCAAGTGTCTTAAGGCCCTTCCATAATAATCCTTGACTGTCTTCAAGGGAAGGCTGGATGAGCAACCTGCTCTAGTGGAAGGTGTCCCCGCCCATGGCAGGGAGATTGGAACTGGGTGATCTTTAAGGACCCTTTCAACCCAAACCATTCTGTGAGTCTATGAAAATGAGCCCTTCCATTTTAGGCTACTTGGGTTTTTAGAGGTTTTACCTATAACTATCTAGGAGTTTTAAAGAGCTTTGCTCTCAACCAGATGTAATTGCTGGTTTATGTAAGAAAGCACTACATTACAGGCTAATCTGTTCCACATCAGTTTCCAAACAAACAATTAAATAGAGCAATTTATTCTGCTTGTCTGCCCTTTCCCTTCCGTTGGGTTTGTTTGTTTTGGGGTTGGTTTTTTTTGTTTTCCAACGTAGATTGTATGGAGACCTTGCTCTGCATTGGTTTTGCATTGTGAGGGATTATAACAAGTGCTTCTTGTGTATCTAGTGTGTCTGTTTCAAAGGTTGAGCAGTTTGAAATCTTTTAAAAGATTGTTATGTAGCGGGTGGGGGGGGGTGGTCACAAGACATACAGTGTGCTAACACCACAACGACCCTGTCATAAGAAGACTTAGGTTTGAATGCAATGTATCATTGGAATATACAGTATTTTTAGGGTAAAGAAGTAGGAAATTTTCTGTGTGAATATCTGATTAATATCTGCAAAGGTTCATAAATGTTATGTTTTTACAAACAGAAAAATATGAAAAGTTTAACCACTGAAGTGTCAGTGAGTCAATAACAGAGAAAGAATTAAAGCTGTGAATTCCAAACCCCTGTTTTTAATCCTTTAGGTCTGTTACCTTCTGATTAATAACAACTCTTTTTATAAAACTTGCTCATTTATAAAAATCTGTGGTAAAAAAACAAACAGTGCAAACTTTGGCAGTGAAGAGAGCAGCGGAAATTAAGCATTGATCAATACTTTGGGCAAGGTGTAACATTTGAGGAGACAGCGTATGTGTTTTAAACAATTTCATGGTTTGTATAGCTACCTGCAGGTGTTTGAATAACTTAGAAAGTCTCCTGAAACTACATCTTCAAATGTCTTTTTTTATATCAAATGTCTTTGGCTATATCTTCAAATGTCTGGTTTTAGCACTGAATACTCAGGACTCTCAAAATGTGACATCTGTGACAACAAAAACATGTTATCCTGCTTCTGTGGTTATATTCACAGAATGGTTTGGGTTGG
>NW_010235595.1:0-1980 GCF_000690775.1 Eurypyga helias
CAGTAGCCCCAGGGCTCCCCCCCAGCCCAGACCCCTGGCCCCATCCAGGAACGCGGGCGCTGTCCGTGGCACTGCAGCAGCGCTGCCCACCCGGAGCCCCGGCTGCGGGGCAGGGACACGTCGGGGATATGTGGGCAACGTGGTGGGTGACACGGTGGGGACATGTTGGGGACACCTAAGCCCTGGCACAGAACTCCTGCAGCACAGCCCGCCAAGCGCAGCCGGCGTGGGATCGACGCAACCTTAACCAGGGTCTCGTGTCCCCTGTCGCTGCTGGCTCGTCAAGCACCAGGGCCCCGGGGAGCCGGGAGGGCACACGGGGGCCAGCAACCCCACTCGTTACACCGCTCAGGGGGTGGTGTGTGCTGCCATGCTCCCTGGGGGGTTCGGGGACACAGCTGCTGTCACCTGAGTAACCAGCCCTGATCGATGCCCACTTCCCGCATCCCGCAGGGACTGTAATTGAGCGAGAGGGAGGAAACGGACACACAGGGACCATCCAGCCTAGCAGAAGGAGCGCTGGATCCTGCCCTACAGCCAAGCTGGGGGCAGGCAGCCATGGCCTCAGTGCGCCACTGCAGGCTCCAGGGATGGGGTCGAAGGACTCCTCTCAGCCCCGAAGAGTGGGGGGACAGATTCGCTGTGCACTGTGCTGGGCTGCGGGCAGACAGTGCTGTGGCTTCAGCCGTGCTCCAAAGCTCATGGGCTGGATGGGGCTCTAAAGGGCAGATGTCCTTCAATCCAAAAGCTCCTGTTCCAAGGCTTATGGGCCAGATGGACCTTTAAAGGGTGGATGTCCCCTAATCCCAAAAGTCCCAAGTCCTTGAGTCCCAAGTCCTGAATTTCTCACCTTGGGAAGTGGGTGATTTGTGACCGTACAGCACAGGCATTTGTGTGTTTGTGGGCATTGCCCATCACGCTGGCCACAGGCCATGGTAGACCCTCGGAGCACAGACCAGCATTGTGTGCACAGCCCCTAGCCCCTTCTGCAGCCCCCAGCCACTTCTGCTAACGAAGCCATTTCTAACTGTCACCTTTGTGGAACAAAGTGCAGCTCTTCCCCTCTGAAGATCCCTTTTCCACAGCCCAGATATTGATCCCTGGGAAAAAAGGCAGAGCACACAGAGCCCCAGTCTGTTCCGCCTGCCCAACGGCTCTGCACAGCTCTTCGAGGGAGATCTGGGGAGCCATAGGGGTTGTTTGGGCCCAGAGCCACCCCACAGCTCCCTCCCACAGCCTGGCAGCCCTGTATAACTCCCTGTACAAACATACCTGGACAAAGCTTTTTGGGGCACAGTGGATTTTGGTCTTGGCCAAGGGCACTGGGAGGGTCCCCAAAGCCATCCAACCTGCACTGCCAGCCACGCTAACACAGTACTCACTGTTAGCAGGCGGTCTTGACTTGAGAGCCTGGCTTGGGACCTCGACTGGGTGCTCCTTGATGCCTGGGCCACGGCAGTATAACACCCAGCCCCATGCTCATAGCCTGCGAGGCATGGAGACTTCCCTCCAGCCTGGGACAGCTCTGGCACGGCTGAGGTTG
The DNA here is from genome assembly GCF_000690775.1 of Eurypyga helias. Classification (NCBI taxonomy): domain Eukaryota; kingdom Metazoa; phylum Chordata; class Aves; order Eurypygiformes; family Eurypygidae; genus Eurypyga; species Eurypyga helias. Next base: position 1,544 of record NW_010235595.1, read on the forward strand.
TGTGGGCACAATGGGACAGTGTCAGGCTAGGCCCTGAGGTGCAGGGAACACCACAAATTGCTTTGGAAGCCCCTCAACTTCTCCCTCTGCAGTTTGGAAAGTCTCTGGGCTTTTCTCTGTGGTGGATGCTGCTACCAGGAATTCATCTCATTCCCTTGAGAGACTTCCGTGATTGTGAGTTCCCGATGCGGGCAGTGATGGGTCTGGGGTCGTCTGCTGCATTTATTATTGCCTCTCCTTTTAGCGAGTGTCACCTGCGGCGGTCGATAGGAGGAAGGTGAACGCGGGCAGGCCCAGGCCTGTGGGAAAGCCCATGGCAGCCGCCTGGATTTCAAAGGCCCTGCCTCCACACAGCCCATAGATCACCGTATCAATTTCTTTTAATGTATCTGCGTGCCTCTTTCCTGGAGGACCACGCCAGAATGAAGCAGCGATCG
>NW_010235596.1:0-408 GCF_000690775.1 Eurypyga helias
TGAGGGTTGTGCTGCTGCTGGTGCGGGTGAGGGGGGGCCTGAAGGTGGGTGGGTGGAGGAGGGTGCTCCAGGCGAGAAGGGGGAGTCATGTGGCACATGTTTTCGGGGGTCATGGTCCGGAGGAGGTGAGGATCTTGAAAGAGAGAGAGAGTAGTAGCTGTTAGAGCAGCAGGAAGGGGCATGGACTGTGTGGACTGTGTGTGCTCAGCCCAGACACAGGTATCCCCTGGTTATCTCCGTGAATCCACCCCTTCTGCTCGCCTCATCATGGCTGTGTCCCCTCAGCCACCCCATGTGCCCGCAATGGCCACCTTGGCCTGCACTGACTTCTCCTCCCTCGGTTCCTTAATGGCCCCATCACCCCATGGACACCTCCAGGTTCCCCCGGTGTGAGCGCCAGAGCAGCGC
>NW_010235596.1:452-5662 GCF_000690775.1 Eurypyga helias
GGGATCTTAAAACCCACCCAGCCCCACCCCCAGCCACGGGCAGGGACACCTTCCATAGCCCAGGGTGCTCCAAGCCTCATCCAGCCTGGCCTTGGACACTCCCAGGGATGGGGCATCCACAGCTTCTCTGGGAGCCTGTCCCAGTGCTCCCACCCTCTGCGGGAAGAATTCCTTCCTGATGGCCCATCTCCATCTCCCTCTTTCCATTTAAACCCATCACCCCTTGTCCTGTCACTCCATGTCAACCTCAGACGCCGTCTGTCCGAGTGGTATCTACAGAGCAAGGACACGGCAGGGTCCTGGCCAGCTGGAAAAGGGATGCGCAGCGCTACGGAACCACGTGCCTTGCACCGTACACCTTCTGCGACGGGGTGAGACTGGAAGGGGTGAGCACACAGGAAGCAGGCAAGGCTCACCCTGAAGCTCAAAGAACCAAAACTCAAAGAACAACCAGGTCCTCAGGCTGAGGGACAACAGGGAAAATTCCCAGCGACATTCCTGATATTTGCTAAACCCCAAGTATCTCGCCTGGATGCTCTGCAGGGAAAGCGTGTCTTCAGGAATTCCCAGGTAGGTTTTCCGTTAGCTTTGAATTTCCGTCTGAAGAGAAACTACACCAACCCGGATATTTGGGATAGCACTGAGGAACTGCACGGACCGAGAAAGCACCGTGCGGGGCAGAGGTCCAGCGGCCAGCAACGGGGTCTGAAGCCTGTGCATGGAAATGCAGAGCTGGAGAGAAAGCACCTGCTCCTGGCCTAATTTTCCTGAATCTGGGCTTGGCACAAGGAAAGTGCTGAGCGATATGCTCTTGGGGCAAAGACGACCCACTCCACGATGCTCCTCAGAACTGTGGGCCACAACCGTCTGCCAAAAAATAAGACTCTCACCCACTGCCAGAGCCTTGGAAAGCCAAGGATGGGACTCATCCCACAGGCCTCGGGGTCCCAGCTCAGTGTGTTGCTCCGTCTCCTCTAGTCCCGGCAGAGAGATGTCCCCAGGGTGCCCACGCCTGGCTTGGGCTTGTCACTGGGTTAGAGCACGACCGTGCGAGGGCACCCGCTGTGCTCCCCTCCACCGAGAGCAGAGAGAAGGGAGTGACCTGAACACCTCCAGCTCATCAGCATCCCCCCTCCAGGGCTCCCGTGGGGGCACTCGCTTGGTTTTTCTGAACTTTAAACCAGGAGGAGACTTTGATCTCTACATTTAAATAGGCAAAAAGAGGCATTCAAATGCGATCCTACCTTTCTCCTCCTCTACTGGGAATTGGATGCTAAAGCTGTGCCATGATTAGGGTCGATTTGACTATGTCACCATCGAAATAAATGCTTGGCGTGCGGAGGGACATGCAAATCCACCTCCCTTTCTGCAGCTGCTTAGGCGTAAGCTCACCGCACAGCAATGCCAGTGCTCAGCTGAGGGCTTTAACCAGAACCAAAACATTTTTGGAGGCTAAGAGCACAAAAAATAAAGCCTGTGAAGTAAAGCAACATGGTTGAATCTCACCCAACATACCCAGAGAATGACTAGAAATCAGAGATTTGACCCAGGGAAATAACATGAATAATTTAACGACAGCAAAACGCACGCGGCGGTGTGAAAGTTGGTGTGTTGGCAAGATTTGAACAGGCTCGGTGCTCATCTCGGATAGGGCAGAATGTGATTTTGGGGTTCTCTGCACTCAGGTGTTTGGTACAACACGGCCTACGGCACTAAAGGAACGGTCACACGAGTGACCGCAGCGGTGAAGTTCAAACCCCACTCTCATCACAGCTCAGCCAGAACAGCAAGATTAAGCGCCTACTCAGACTTTCTGGGAATAGTCAGCGTTGGCATCATTTGAGCAGCTTATTTTTCTGATTTAATGTACCCAAGAAAAGAACGAGCCTGTGCCACGAGCAAGAGGAAAGCAAAGACATGAGTCTGATGAATTGCAGTGATTTCCTGTGCCACCTTCTCTATCCTCACTGAGAAGCTGTAAAGAGGAGAAGGAAACTGTAAAGAGAAGAAACTTTTCACCTGGGAAAATGCTGCTTTAGCAAAATCAAACCTGTCCCCAGCTAGATTCTGCATGTGAAGAGTCACGGTGAAAAAACACAGGGAAACGAAAAGAATGATCACCAGCTCCGGTGCAAGACGTGAGAAATGAGGCGACAAGACTGCGAGCAGATCCACACGAGAAAATCCGTGCAGAGAAAAATCACAATTCTCAAGATTTTCACAGGCGATTCACAGAGTGGTTGGGGCTGGAAGGGACCCAGCCCCCCCCCCTGCCATGGGCAGGGACACCTTCCATAGCCCAGGGTGCTCCCAGCCTCATCCAGCCTGGCCTTGGACACTCCCAGGGATGGGACATCCACAGCTTCTCTGGGAACCTGTCCCAGTGCTCCCACCCTCTGTGGGAAGAATTCCTTCCTGATGTCCCATCTCCATCTCCCTCTTCCCGTTTAAACCTGTCACCCCTTGACCTGTGTTCCCTACCCTTGGAAAAAGACACACCCCCCTCCCAGCTTTTTTTTAAGTTTGATGTGCAAGACAAAGCTGCTTTGCCCCCCGCTCTGGTCATCGGATTAAGCAAGGCACCAGCAAATTCCAAGAGGGAGAAAACACATGCAGGGACTGGCCAAACCTGTGACAGACCCTGGGGACATGGAGGGGGACAGCAGGGAAGGAATCTGTAGGGTTTTTGCCAGGCTGCTCCCCTAAGTGGGTGCCACCAGCCAGCCTTGAGCCGGACACTGGGCTGGACGGACTCTGTGCTCAGACCAGCCAGGGTTTGAGTAACGGGGCCGAAGCGCTGGGCCAGGAATCAGAAAACTGCTCTCCGGAGCTGTCTTGGGGACAAGGAGCCCAGCACTAGGGCTCCAGGGAGGAGGGGAGGACCTCCAGGGAGGTCTCCATCCTCTGGAGTTTGGAGATCAGGACCAAAGAGCAGCCTTGCTTTCACGCAATGGCTGGGGCTGACGGGTGACATCCCTGGGACAGAGTTTCCCTCTCCTTTTCAGCTGGGTAGCAATGGAATGACATCCCCCTTATCCAACTCTGCTCATGCCATCCTGACACGCACTCAGCTTCCACCAGCATCACTTGGAGCAAAGACTAGCAGGGTTCAACAGCACAAGCAGCCTGGAAGCTGATGGATAGAGCTTCCAACCGCCTCCGAACAATCCCCAGAGACCAAACCCGCATGGAAGGCCAGACGCTTCAGGGCTGGGAGAGGATCCTCGTGTCCTCCCCTGCAAAATGCCACCAGAAACGCACCTTTACAACACCTTAAGTGAACATCCTGACCCTGCAGCGTGGTCAGTCTTGGCACTGGCAGCTTGGGTACAAGCTAGGAGCCCTTGTACCTTAACCCTGACCCTAACCCTCGTGCAGCTTTCGAGGGACAACCCCGGCGTGAGTATCCGAGGACACATCCTCGCAGCAGCCGCTGCATCTTCACCGTGTCCACAGCACAGGGCAGTTCCCAGAGGCTTCTAACCAGGGTGGGGACAGGGACTGATGCATTTGCCATGCTCTGTGCTCCCTGCTCCAGGGGAAAAAAAAAAAACACCCAGGTCTGGGAATCTGATCCTTCCCTCGCGAGGAAGGAGCTGCTTTGGGGGTGCTCTCCGGAGCCTCCTCTCCTTCCCAAGCAGAGGTGCTGCTGCTCTGCCAGCACGTCAAAGCAACCCGGCCTCTTTGTTATATTTAAGGAAGGGCCAGGAGGAATTCCAGGGATTTTTTTTAGCAAGATAAACAGAACTCTTGACCTCTTCCATCAAAAAAAAAAAAAAAAAGAACGGAGCAGGCGCTGTTCCTGTGGGGACTGGGCTGGAGCCTGGGGAAGAGGGTGCTGCAGTCGAGGGGGAAGGGAGACCAGACGCAACCTTCCTTCCTCACCAAGGAGTTTCTTCCACCGAAGAGCAGTGAAGGTCACCAGAGGAACCAAATAATTCCCGGTGGCTTCCCCAGGAGGGCCTGGCAGTGACCCTGCCTGCGCCTGGGGGCACCCAGCTCCCCCTGCCCTTTGCAAGGGGAGCAGAAGACCCCCACCCCAAGCTGGGCGCAGTGGAGGGGAGGGAAGGGCTGGGAAGGAACTTACTGCTGAACGGCGGGTTCATGTCTGTCTCTCCATCGCAGGGACGCGCTCACACTCTCTGCCTTGCGCTCGCCCCAGGCGGAGGGCAGGACCAGGAGGCCGGCAGGCTCCACATCCCACCCTGCCCAGGGACAAGCCCGATGACCGATCTCTCGCCCCGTCGGTGGATTCCCACCTTGCCTTCTCTCCCGTTCCCTCTCTCGCTGGCTCTCCCCCCTTGCAGAGACCAGCAGCGGAACAATAGGCGAAAGTCTAGGGATATTTACTAACTGATAATCTCCCCACGTATTGCAGCCGCCTGTTTTCTCCCGTCCGATAAAGATTTCAGAGCCAACCACTTTCACAGAACAAAGAGGGGGAGGATGTTGGGTTTGGGGGTTGGATTATTATTCCCACCCCCCCAGCCCTCTCTTTCTTTTAAGTACTTACCATTCACCTGTTGAGGGGAGTAGGCTTCTGATCCAGAGTCCGGGGGAGAGTCGGGTAAAGTGCTGTGGAGCAATAAGGAAAGAGAAAGTCATTTAAAACCAGTTTCCAGCAGCACCAGGTCCAGTTGGATCAAAGCATCCTCCGGTTGGATATCCCAGCAGATCCCCATCACCGCGAGGGTGTCCGGCTGACGAGCTGGGGACTGCCATAGCTGTCACCGCTACCCCGCTCCCTGGACCTCAGGAGCAGGGGCAGACACTGTGTTGACCTGCCAATGACACCTCCAGTTAAAAGAAGCCAAACAAATTTATCTGCTCCCTGGAGAAAGACCGTGCATTACACCCTGGGAGCTGGGCTGGGGCCTGGGATCTGAGCCGCAAAAGCTAAGGCTGGGAAGCCCACGGGATGGATGCTGCCTCGTGACCTGTACGGACCTGCGCACCACCACAGCTGCTGGCTGTACCACCCAGCCCTGACTCCATCACAGGAGCAGGATTCGGCCCCGAGTGCAAGATGCAGCCAAATAAAGGGGGAGCTCTCAGCTGCCTTCTCCAGCACAGTCACGGCTCGGGGATGGCAGGACTGAGGGACAGCCCTGTCATGTGCAGATGCATTGCAGGGAGCTGGGATACTCCCGCTTCCTTCCTTCTTTTCCCTCAAGCCAGCACAGACTCATAGAATTATGGGATGGTTTGGG